>NW_007246987.1:155963-164661 GCF_000164805.1 Carlito syrichta
ACTGCACTCCATTCTGGGTGACAGAGTGAGACTCCAACTCAAAAAAAAAAAAAAAAATTTATCTAGTATTGTTGTAACTATACTGGAAGTAATTCTATTGACCATATAGCCAGTCATATTGCTTAAAAATCACCACCAAATGTTGCAAATGAAGATTGACAAGTTGCACCAAGCATTTAGAATGTTGAAACCAATTAAGGAATTTTTGAAAGCCTGTAGAATGCAGTACCATATACAGGAAGATAAGTTTTAAGACTACTACTATCAACCAGTAGTTAACAGATCTGAAATAAGTTTGGCTTTCTCATACAAGAAGCAAGGGTCAGTCACCTTTGACACCATTTCCAGTCCTTCATAACCCACTTCCACTCTCAATGTAGTTCATCCAGATATCGGCTTATACAACACCACCCTGGTGAGCACATCACTAAGGGGAAGCTAGATGCAGCCTACTGGACCCTCATACCTCACATGGACTGTGCAGATATTCCACAGTGTCTACTTCTCAGTCACTACATGCCCTTTTGGAACTCACATCTCCTTGCTTTAAACCCACCAACTAACTCCATTGTATCCTCTATGTCAACCACCCACAAACAACCTTGTCTCTAAGCAATCCCTGATTAGTAGCTTTCCCATTATTCAAATGGGACTTGTTTGGATAATGCCCTGAACCCAGCAAAGTCATTGACCCATGGATCTCTTTCTCTCTCTTTCTGACCTTTGTGTGACCCCCAGGAGTGTCTTGTACTCTCCAGGGCCTGTAAATACTAAAGCTCTTAAACTTTCACATTGTGGTTGTATCTGGAAGCCATGCTTGCAATCAGGCCCTTGAGAGCACAGCCACCCAAAGGGACACACGCAGGTGGATTCCCTGCTAGCACTCATTTCTCCAGATCTCTGGTAGCTGCTGGATACAGGAGCTATCAGCTAAGTTGACTGAGAAATTCACAGTTTCATTCAAAACAGGCACTGACACTGAGGAAGGAACTGATATACGGCTTGAAGGAAAATGCCTTAGACTCAATTTCAGATAAGATATGGATGAAACTCCCCAATGTCAGAGAAGAAAGCATAATAAAATGTAGTTCTTCATATTAATATATCCACGTGAGATAATTCACATTAGCCTGGTAAGGCAGAGTACAGTGTAATTATACAATTATTATTATTTTTTAAAGAAGTGAGGAAACAGGTAAGTGGAAAATAAGTCTCTCTTAGGGAAGGTAGATAGCAATTGAACTCCAATGTCTGCATCTCAGGAATAAGGAACTGAGGAGGCTGGAAAATTATGTGGATAGAAAACTGACATAAGAGAAGAGATGGACTAGGGACAAATTTAAGCTATTTCTGATTTCTCTGTGAGATAGGCATGCTAACTAGTAGCAATTATACTGTCCTTCTTTTGTAAGTCTTTCTGTCCTTTCAGATCACACTGCTTCATATTGACTTTGTGCATCACAATGAATTAGATTTGAGAGTAAAACTCTGTCAAAAAATAGGAAAAAAGTTAAATAATGAATCAAGAAAGACACTAAGAAAAAAAATCTATAAATACCAACAGTACCTGTCACTCAGTGAATGAACTGTAATTGCTGACACTTTCCCATTTGGAATGTCAGCCTAAATATGGGTCAGATTTAGACAATCTTTCAACAAGATGTCTCTAAGAAAATACCTTGTGGACACGTGTTCAGGAAGCAGTATTCAGCAACAACAACAGAAATTCATTTTGCAATTAGTATGTTTAAAGCGGTTGACAGTTTTAATATGTTTTACCAAAAGATACAGTCATTTTACTGAAGATTACTTACACTGTGAGAAATAAAAAATGTTCTTAGTAGACTGAAAAACATGTGTCCCCAAATCTCAGAGAAGTCAATGAGAAAATGGGCATTTTATTCAGCCTGCAACGAGAAGTTGTGTAAAAGAGTCTGTACCTGATTTCCTTGAAAGTGAGTGAATGTACAACATTTGTAAGATTAAAAGTGTTAATTTGATGCCATTATTAACATAAATATAGAAGAAAGTAAAAACCAATTAAGTTTATGATGAGATTCCTACTCTTTCAGAACAATTGAACTGTACCCATAAAATATATCTGATGTATAAGCTAACTTCTTGGAAGGGTGATAACTGTAGATACAATACTCTGAAATATAAAGTATATGGCACTTCATTGAGTGTTTACCTCTTCAAGGGTCAACAGTAATATCTTTCATCAATCCTTAGTGAGCACATAGAATGATTTCCTAATTAACAACGCATATTCTTAAATATCCTGAATACAAACATTCACTAAACTACTCTTTCTTTTTATTTATTTTTATCATATTATCCTTAGCTGTAAGCCTATTTGAGTTATGCTAATTTTCAAATAGAAGTAGCTTAACATGGGGAAAAAAGTTTTTATACAAATAAAAAAGGAGATCAGTGTTACTATATTATAGCATATTATTCTGAAAGTAGAAGAAGGATTATAAGTAGGGAAATAGCAATGTGTGTGTTTCTCAAGTTTAGGAACAATTGGAAAATAAGACAAAACTGCTGACAAGTGGACAATCAAAATATGTCTTTCTTATAAATGTTATAAATGACATGGAGCCTAGAATCTCTCGTTTCACTCTATTATATATAATAAAAGCAACTCCTTCTGTTTAGCAAGCAATATATCTAGCCCATCTCTTTTTAGTCATTAAAATATTTATCTCTAAAACGTACCTAGTTTAGTCAGATTTGCCTTTCTCAATAGCACACAGGCTCTGAGAAGCAAAAAGTAATTCTGAATAGAAGCCTTTGTAAGACGTTATTTAGTTCTTACAACCCAAACTAGCATCCAGCACACTAGCACAACAGTGTGATTTACTTAATGTTACTGAACTTTACACTTAATATATACATAAAAAGATGAACAAGTTGGAACCCAAAAAAACCTGGAAATTTATTTATACAATATTGTGTATTTATTCTTTTTTTTTTGAGTTGGTATCTCACTCTGTCGCCCAGACTGGAGTGCAGTGGACACTCCGGCCACTGCAGCCTCGACCTGCTGGGCTCTGGCGATCCTTCCGCCTCAGCCTTCCGAGTAGCTGGAACTACAGGTGAGCACTACCATGCCCAGCTAATTTTTTTGATTTATTGTAGAGATGAGGTCTTGCCAAGTTGCCCAGGAGGGTCTCGAACCTGCAGACTCAGGCAATTCACTCACCTTGGCCTCCCAAGGCGCAGGATTACAGGCTGAGTCATCGAGCCCGGCTAGTGTATTCATTCTTATGTGGTTAAACTTCAGTCACCTTCAAAGTACTCTAGAATTCATGCAATACATCTATCAAGACACTTTTTCACTTGCTCAAAACAGTTTTTGAACTCATCAATTTTGATGCTTTTAGTGCTTCTGTCGTTTTTTGTTTCACCTCTTATACACTCCACGTTGGCAAAACATTTCCCTTTGAGAACACTTTTTATCCAGGAAAACATAATTTAAAAAATTGTGAGGGGTGAGATCAGGTAAATAGGGAGGGTAGAGCTAAAGGGTCATGCTGGTTTTGGTAAAAAACTACTGAACATGCAGGATGATGTGGGCAGGTGTGTTTGTAAATCACCTATCATGAAATGGGCAAATATGTTGAAAGAATCTCCACAAAAAATTCACTGAAGCCAAACAGTTTCTCACAAAAATGCTAGCTGGTACACTGATGCTGATTCATTCTTAAAACACCTAATAGGGGAAGCACTACAAGGGCCCACCCTCCAAAAAATAATTCTGCTTTTTTTGTGGAGGTATTTTTCTTACATGTATGCATACTTCACCACAAACACACACACACACACACACACACACACACACACACACACACACACACACAACCTACCTCAACTGTCTGCCTTTATTCCTTATTTGTGAGTCAGTATTCAAATTGTCTTCACTCTTTGAAATTTTGAGTCAGCAAATATCTGATGCAGGCTCACTCAGGTCTGAGGAAGAAATGGATTCTTATTTATTAATTAAAATTGTAATATTGAGTCTAAAATTTATATATATATATATATATATATATATATATAATATTCTAACTACATGATAAACACCACCACTGAAATATCATGAACAAAATAAAATCTAGTCTCTTGTTTGTCACTAAAAATAGACTTCTTTTGAGTAGGTGGTTATATCTTAATAGCAAATTTTAATTTCAAATAGTAAATCGAGACACTGCTTTCTTTTAAATGTGTATTTTTCAGCCGGGTTCGGTGGCTTAGCCTGTAATGCCGCACCTTTGGGATGCTGAGGTGAGTGGATTGCCTGAGCCCGCGGGTTCGAGACCCGCCTGGGCAGCGAGACCTCATCTCTACAGCAAATCAAAAAATCAGCTGGGCGTGGCAGCACATGCCTGTAATTTCGGCTACTCGGAAGGATCGCTGGAGCCCAGCAGGTCGAGGTTGTGGTGGCCGGGAGCGGCCACTGCACTCCAGTCTGTGCGACAGAGTGAGACTCCAACTCAAAAAAAAAAAAAAAAAATGTGTATTTTTCTAAATCCTAGAGATCAAAAGCATTTTAAAATAATTTCCATGCTCAACATGCAAAAATAACAGTGCTCTGTGATTAAAGGTCGTGCCCTCTTTGTTGTTGCTGTTGCTGAATTTAAGTCACAAGTAATTGTTTTTATAATCATGTAATAATATTTTACAGCTAAAAGTTGTTACATTGTGGTTTGAAGTACATGCAATAATGAAAATAACGTAAAATGTTCTGAAATTATCCAAGAGTTCATTATTAAGCACATATTTTATAGCTAAGGCATTTGGTAAGAACTAGCATGTTTTATTTACATAGAAAGTCATTAAATATTATTTATGAAAGACTATTCATGATTATTCACCTAATTAAATATCAAACCCAAGTAAAAATTAGAGAGTGTGATTATCTAGAATGCTTATTGGTAAGGACAGATATTTGTTTCTACTTCTAGATGTTAAGTATATACTATGCACTTATAAATATATTCCTACTAAGAAGGCATGGACCGAGTATAGAGCAACAATGGGAAGGAAAAATAAGGTTTGAAACATTATCATTAGAAGCAGTTTACCAGTTTCCAAGTGCGATGTTACTTGGTTACATGTTGTTCACTCAGGAGTTAAATATCTATCTGTGTGATATGCTTATAGCAATCACTACTCTCATATATTTGTCTTAATTATAATTGAAAAACTTTCACTGAATTTTTTTCAGGGGAAAGTTTGCAGACTTGACTAACAAATAGAACAATGCAAATCCAAGAGTTTCAATATTTACATTTCTGGAAATCAACCAATGTCTGAAATTTTAACTACCAAAAATGTGACATTTCTACCAATAAGGCATATTTGAAGAGCACAGAAAGTTGTTTCCCTCAAATATAAGAAAAAAAAAATTTCTCTAAGTTTAAAAGCTATAGATACTGCTGCCAAAGATTTTCTTCTGGAAATCTTAGCTGGAAAATGTTGAATTTATTGTTCTCAAGTACTTTACAGTATTATTATGAATAGGATTTATATTGAAAGATCAATAAATGTATAAATTTACTTGTTTGTAAGTGTACTGTGTTTTCTTTCTAATTAGTGTATGTTTGAGATACACAAAGGATGTATATTGACTTTTGAAACTGAAGAAATACAGTTAAATTAAACACCTACTATTTATTTGGTACTTACTCATGTGTCAAGTTTTATACTAGTCTTTTCTAGACTATTTGATTTTACAAATTTGCCATGAAGTAGATATTTTTATTATTTCTGGTATATAGATGAAGACACTAAAACATAAGCAGGTGATGTCTTAAAATGTCGTGGCTAGTGGTTCGCAGAGCTATTTTATTTTTTCTGTCATCTCATCCCTGTCTTTATATCTTTGTACTTAACACATATTTATTCTCTACTCACCCTACAGTTTCTATTTCTTTCCATTCTTCCACTGCCAAGTCTTAAAATAAGTTTATAATTTTTTTAAATATCTCCATCTCCTCACCTACCATGTACCCTCAATTCACTACAAAATGGTATCGACTTTCAATAGTCTTTCACAGTGCAGATTACATTTACTGAATTTGAAAAGTAAAATTTGCAAAGCCTTGGTGATCCCCATTCAATGTCTTTGGTAGAGTCCAAGAATCTACATTTTCTACAAGTATTTACAATAGTTGTCACTAATTATTTTTCTCAAGTATTATTCTCAATTGTATTTATTACAATTTCTTAATCTATATGGGTTTGTCTTCTTGTGCTTACTTTCTACATGATGATTTTCCCAAAGCTACCCTGTCAGCTCTCTTCCAGCCTCATTTTTGGGATCTTTAAAAAATCTCAAATTGGCTGGAGACCAGTCTGGACAACTTGGTGACACCTTGTCTCTACAATAAATCAAAAAATAAGCCAGGTGTGGTAGTAAGTGCCTGTAGTTCCATCTACTTGGAAGGCTTTGGAGAGAGAATTGCCTGAGCCCAGCAGGTTGAGGCTGTGATGGCCGTGAGCATGCCACTGCACTCCAACCTGGGCGACAGAGTGAGATTCTAACTCAAAAAAAAAAAGAAAAGAAAAAAAAAAAAAAAAAGAATGGGAGAACCTACCTATATATATTCACAAGGCCTAATCCCTTTTCATGGGCAGAGAAGACTACATTTCCCAGCTTTCCATGAAGTTTAGTTGGGGATATTTTGATGCAAACTCACCAATGAAATATTAGCTGAAGTGATACATGTTACCTCTAGCACTGGTCCATAAAACTATCTCTGTGGTCCTCCATTCCCTTTGGTTTTCTTCCTGAAAAGCACAATGATAATTGAGAATATGCTCATAATTTTTGCTTGGAATTTTTGAGCATATTCTCAATTACCATAAGCATTTTGACTAACTGAACAACTAATAGTATATTATCTATAAAGTAGAAAAAAGATAATTTCTAAAATTTTAAGAAAACTTTGACTCTTTATTGTTAAATAAAATAGCTTGGAGATATTTAATGACATTGTTACAGAAGAATTGAAGACTACAGCATTGCAACATGAAAGGAGACTTTGTCACTGAACTATTGCTTAAAGAGCCACCAAACAGAGACTATTGATCATCATTGAGTTGTGATGTCAACAGAAAATAAACTTTATCCTTAATAATTGAAATTTGGGAATTTGCCACAATATTATCGTGTATATTACCTCAATTAATACTCTATTCAGAAATTAATCTTTCAGAAATTAAATTTCTTTTTGATGAAAATTGCCATTTGCATTTCTTCTTGCGACATTACATTACAATCCTTTATTTATTATTTACCAGTATTCATCAACCACAAACTATGTTCAATTAAATATTCTCCAATCTCTTCACATTTTAAAGACATCTTTGTTTCACTTGTCTCTTTGTGTGACCTACATCTGAGCAGTGATACAAATATAGCTTGTTAGTAGCCTAAGCTATTTCATTGTAGTTCTGCCTTTCAGCATAGTCAGTGAAAATCATGGAGATATTTCACCATTACTTTTTTGTTTTTATTACTTAACCACCTAAACTGTCATACAATAATATCATTTTGTCCATTCTGAATTCAAGCTCTTTAATATCAAAGAAAACTCCATTATTAGGAGGTTTATAAACATCTTTGGATGAACTGTTTTTCTAAACTGTTAAATATTGCCTAAAGCTACTTTCCTCATCTCATTTATCTTGGTCTCAGCAGAAAAATCCTCTGCTTCTTTAACTGAGATCAATATCCATCTTTCCAACATTTCTTCTTTTCTTCACTTCTAAATTCTTGCTAACTTTAATCATTGATCCATCTTTTTGTCCACAAACACATTTTAATCTTTTCTTCCATCTAGAAGGATTGCCACAATATTTATATTAAAGAGTCTTTTCATAAGCATTTTTAAATATTCAAAAATATTCTCCACTCTGTAGATACAATTATTTTACCAAACACTCTGCATTCTCAGCACTCTGTTCTATTGTTTTATATTTAGTTGAAAGCATACACCTCAATGTTACTGATAATTTTTAATTTTAGAGTTCTACGTTTTTTTCTCAGTCAGTTTCTCTAATTTATCTTCACCATTTGGTAATAAATAACTATACTCTTGTTTGACTTTTATTTTATGGCAAAACAATACATAGATTACTCTTAGATTACACAGGCTTCTCTGTTGACTGTGCCTGTTAATTTTGCTTCTTGTAATCTATACTGATCACGTACAGTTGCTTAGAAATTATGAGCATATTCTCAATTACCATAAGCATTTTAACCAAGTGAACAGCTAATTCTATATTACCTGTAAAATAAAATATAATTTCTAAAATTTTAAGAAAACTTTGACTTTTTAATTGCTAAATAAAATATCATGGAAATATTTTAATGATATTGTTACAGAAGAATATTCATCATATTATAATGAAGAGAATATGTTTCCATTTTTTTATTTTCTCAAAATCTCCCAAAACTATTTTAATATTTTTAGAATGAATTAAAGTTTAAACTCCCATTTTACTCCAACATAATTGAAGACAAACAGACACTTTTTTTTTTTGTTGAGTTGGAGTCTCACTCGGTTGCCCAGACTGGAGTGCAGTGGCCACTCCCGGCCACCGCAGCCTCGCCTGCTGGGCTCCAGCGATCCTTCCACCTCAGCCTTCTGAGTAGCCGGAATTACAGGCACACGCTACCACGCAC
>NW_007246987.1:164681-200339 GCF_000164805.1 Carlito syrichta
TACTGTTCAGATGAGGTCTCGCTGCCCAGGCCGGTCTCGAACCCTCAGGCTCAGGCAATCCACTCACCTCAGCCTCCCAAAGGCGCGGGATTACAGGCTGAGCCACCGAGCCTGGCTCAAACAGACACTTTTAAAAGGTATTGAGCTGTGTGCTTAGTTAAGCATAACCAAAACAATGAGTGCCACTTTAATTGTTTTACCAAATTTGCATTCAGCAACAGCAGGGAAGATATATATAATGATAGTGTTGCTATGTCTATGCATATTTACTTCCTCTGGAAGTATATTTCTTTCCTGAAATTTGGCCTTTTGCAAACAAAGTAAGAAACTAATTTGAAGCTGAGATAGCTTCAAGAAGATTTTACAAAGTAACTATTGGAAACAAAAAATAGTTTAGAAAATATTCTTATCTTATACTACATTTCTTCCAGAAAAGAGAAGCAGTGAGATTCTTTTTCTCCTCCTATAAAAGATACCAGAAAACCTCAGAGAAATGACTGAATCTAGTACTAGGGTGGAGAATATACAGGATGAGTCTAGTTGTGCCAGAAAGTAAGAACAAGTGGGAAAAAAGGCCTACATTGATAAGGATATATTAATGGAGCACAGAAAGTAGCTGAGAGAGCGCCCAGTGGAGAAAGCTAGATATATTTGAACAATTAAATTAAATTGTATTGAATTATAATGTAAACAACAAATATCCATAAGCTCATGGTGATATAAATACATTGTACGTAAGTTAATGAGGGGTAAGAAACAAATATCTCTTGTGAAAGAGTTCCAAGTAATGTATGTAGATACTTTATTCTCAAGGAGGGAGAGCATAAATTCCTAGAAGTTAAGCACATAGAGAGTTCTTCCAAAGGGTGCAGTTTGAAAATTAGCAGAGATAATAAATTTATAGTAGAGATACCTGACAACAAGTACCTCAACCAGGTGGTCAAGATCAATATTAATATTGATAAATCATGGCGACAGTATGATACAATGTGATGAAAATAACCCTTTACCTTGTGGCAGAATTCCCACCAAAAACCCATAACTGCAATTCAATCATAAGAAAAACATCAGACATGTTTTAATCAAGAGACATCTTACAAAATACTTGGCCAGTACTCCTCAGAACTGTCAAAATCATTAAAAACAAGACTGCAACAGCCAATAGAAGCCTGAGGAGATAGGAAATAAATGTAAAGTGGTATCCTGGATGTACATAAGACAGTGAAAAGACATTAGATTAAAACTGTGTAAGTTAAAGCATGAAAGAAATGGTTCATTACATTTATAGGTTATGTATTGTTAAAATACATTCATATTACTTTCTTTGAGATCTTAAAATTAGATGTGTTTTTACACTAATCATACCATAATATGAAAACTAAAGAAGTCTTTATAATAGAGCATTATACAATAATAGCATTTCAGTCCTTTGCAGAAATACCTATTTCTGAAGTAAAATGAAATAAATTGCATATAAGAGGACATTTATTATGCCGGACATGGGCTAATTTCCTGTTACCACAGTTTACAAAGTATTCCAAAAACAGTTAATGAATTTTCAAATAATATTCTACTTTTCTGCCCTCTGTCAATGTTTTAGCTATACATATGTTCATGAAAACCATAATATTACTCAAGAATAAAAAATAAAGGCTTTTCAAACATTGCTATCTGTTTTGAATGAAATGCTTTTTAAGCTTCCCCATCAACTTAGGTGGTTACTGTTCCAAGAAACCCGGTTAAAAGAGCACCTGTGTGGTTCCTTTGAGTGATTTTTGCTGTCAAGGGTCGAAGACCAGTGTCAAAGTCAGGGCTTCAGTAATATAATCACAATGTGGAAACTGAAGAGTTTCAGTGATGATAGAAACTGGGGTAGACACAGGAGGGAAAATGGGGATCACAACCAGGTGGAAGAAATGTCTCTATGGTCTTAACTCTGTCCATGGACTTGAACCATTTGACTGTGGTACAGAAATGGAAAGTGTGTCAAGGGTAACTAAACCTTGTCTCTGCCTCTAGAAAACTAAACCTGTATACAAAATGGATTCTGAACCAACATAAAATTATAAGTACTCACCACACTATTATGACTCCATTCATCTCCTTTCCTGACTCAGGCTAATTTTTACATAAATTATGTGATATGTATGATTAGGACTGCATGTATATAATTTTATTTCTTTGTATTAAGATAGTCATCAGATGTGAGAAACTTAAAGGATATTAGAGAAAAAAACAAACATAACATTTTTTAAAACTAAAACTCAGATTCAGAGTTTTTCCAGTTTAAGAAATAAAATGTTGAGCCGGGCTTGGTGACTCAGCCTGTAATCCCACACTTTGGGAGGCTGAGGTGAGTGGATTGCCTGAGCCCGCGGGTTTGAGACCCACCTGGGCAACTTGGCGAGACCTCATCTCTACAATAAATCAAAAAATTAGCCAGGCATGGTAGCGTGTGCCTGTAGTTCCAGCTACTTGGAAGGCTGTGGCGGAAGGATCGCCAGAGCCCAGCAGGTTGAGGCTGCAGTGGCCGGGAGTGGTCACTGCACTCCATTCTGGGTGACAGAGTGAGATACCAACTCAAAAAAAGAAAAAGAAAAAGAAATAGAATACTTTGTCAGGTTCAAAAGTAAAAATTAGAAACCTGCCATAGAAAACTCCTGGATTATGAGCTCTGATTTACAGGGACTTGCTAACCAGTTTCTAGTTCTGCTGTGGTTATAAAAGTATTATTTTCAATAGTATGATTTTTTAATCAAATTTTTTAATAGTTTCCTTTTTAAAATAATTCTATTTGTGCCTTGTTTTGTTTTATTTTGTTTATATTACAATTCATGGAATACAATTCCTGGGTAAAATTCCATTATCTCCTTTAGGATCTGTAATGCAAGTAATCACAAAACAAATAGTGCTATCTACCAACTGCCCTTTCTAATGCTCCAAATTTGGAAGCTGGGCATACATTCACAGGAAAGCAGTATTATCTTGGGAGTTGATTCTCCATATGTCATTGGCCCAACCCTTGGCAAAATGATTTCGACTCTAGCATAGTTTGAAGAAGAACATAACCAAACACTCCACAAAACTAGAGGGCATCATGAGTTACATCTCAAAAGGGTAATTCTATCTGAACTGAATTGACCAGAAATTAAAACCCTATTCTTGGAGAAAAAGGCAAGGATCTAGAAATGCTCAGAGGACCTCTTCTTTTCTTGACCTTGTGTCCAAGAATTACAGCATCAAAAGAATACAGAATCAAAAGCAAGTAACACGGCTCCAGGGCAGCATGGCCTATTTATGTTTGGGTGATAAAACCAGTCAAAGGGTAAATTTCAAGTATTACAAACTCATGATGTAAGTCATTTACTGTGGCTAGAAGCACCGAATCATTATTATCAAAGATGTTAGAGTAATGTTTGCTGGTCAGGGATTTGTAAAGTCACTTTTTGGGTGTTGATTCAAGACTGGGGATTTCTGCTTCCCTAAAGTTTTAAAAGAAGTTCTGTAATCAGTTTTTTTCTATACCATGTTCCATACATCCTTTATTATTGGTTGAAAGTATACCTATTAATAGGAGTATACTGGAATAGACTGAATCATGTCCCCCCAAAATTGATATGTTAAAGCCCAACTCCCACTGTGACTATATCTGAATACAGGGTCTATAATGGAGCAATTAAAATTAAGTGGATCATAAGAGTGGGGCCTTGATCTGATAGGATCAATGTCCTTATAAGAAGAGATATGGGATGATATTCTCTCTCTCTCACTCCCTCTCTCCCTCTTCTTCACTCCCTCCTCTCAACACAGAGGAAAAACCATGTGAGGATGCAGAAGAAGTCAAGTCAGAAAGAAAGCCCACACCAAGAATAATAGACCAGTACGTTTATCTTGAACATCCCAGTCTCTAAAACTGTGAGAAAAATTTTTTTTTCTCGTTTAAGCAACCTAGTCTGTGGTATTTTTCTATAGCAGCCTGAGCAGACTAATGTGTGACTCTGTGTGTGTGTGTATGTGTGTCTCTGTGTGTGTGTATGTGTATCTGTGTGTACTTAATGGTTAATGAAAAGATATGCATTACTACACATTTACTTCTTCCCCACCAAGTTATTTTTTTGACATTTACTTATGTGCCTAACCCTGAATGTAGCCCACATCTTTAAAATAAAAATAAACATTTACTAAATGGGTTCTTTCTTTTTTAAATTAAAATCCTTTTGTGTGTTTCTTTTCTTTTCCTGTGTAAATTCAATGAAGGATCACAGCCAGTATAGAAACCACTATTACTTATCATTCTATACCTCTTTATTTTAAAAGAGAACTGAATTTATTCTAATGCTCGCTTTTCTATAACATATTTTAGGGTAAAAGTATGCTGGGTTTAAACAAATGAAAATAGCCTCATCACTATGAGTGGTTTAGGAAAGAAAATGCTCCATTGAAAGGTTTCTAGGTAACAAAGAGAGAATAACAGGAATGAGTAGCTTTGTCTTGTTTAGTAATTTTGTCTGTGAATATGCACCTAGAATTGTTTCAGTTTCTTGCAAACAGGAGGACTCACTTGGAGGGAAACTGACTTACTGAAATATTATTGTAGAAAGATAAAATGAATTTAGGCCGGACGCGGTGGCTCACCTGTAACCCCAGCACTTTGGAAGGCTGAGGTGAGAGAATTGTCTGTGCCTGTGGGTTCAAAACCAGCCTGGGCAACATGATGAGACCTTGTCTCTACAATAAATCACACACACAAAACTAACCAGGCGTGGTGGTGCGCATCTATAGTTCTAGTTACTTGGAAGGCTGAGGCAGAAGGATCGCCTAAAACCAGCAAGTCGAGGCTGAGGTGGCCATGAGCATGCCACTGCATCCAGCCTGGGCAAAGGAGTGAGACTATAACATACATATGTATGTATAGTTTGGTTTTATATACAGAAGTTTATATACGATGAATGCATTTATAGGGATATTATTAAATTATTTTAATTATTATTATTATTTTTTTAGTTGGAGTCTTACTTGGTCGCCCAGACTGGAGCGCAGTGGCCGCTCCCAGCCACCGCAGCCTCAACCGGCTGGGCTCCGGCGATCCTTCCGCCTCAGCCTTCTGAGTAGCTGGAATTACAGGCATGCGCTGCCACGCCTGGCTGACTTTTTGATTTATTGTAGAGCTGAGGTCTCGCTGCCCAGGAGGGTCTCGAACCGGCGGGCTCAGGCAATCCACTCACCTCAGCCTCCCAAAGGCGCGGGATTACAGACTGAGCCACCGAACCCGGCTAATAGTTTTTTTCATCAATCCTTAACTACTTTAAAATTTCTAATTTGGAAACTGATATATGTTTCTTACATTTTTTGCGCTTTTATGTTCCTTACTGTTCTTTCCAAATATCTTTGTATGGAAACTTGTATTTAATGTCATCAAAGAATCAAATTATATAAAACTAGAAATAAGTTTTTTGGTGCTTATTTAATATTGTATGCTCAAAATGAAAGAGTACTAATGTAATTATCACCGTCAGTATATTTTATCCACACTATAAATTCTAATTTCCAATATTTATACTGAGAATTCCAAAGATATCTGATCTGGTAGATGATCTCAGTGGATATACTAAAATTTGATCATTATCTTGCTCTTTCATATGTGTTTTTAAAAGCAGTAATTACCTAAAAATGCCATTAAGCCTGACAAATTATATTGCATTAAATTAATAAAATTAACTATAATGTCTAATGTTACCTGATCATAGTGAAAATAACACACTCAAATTTCACTGATGGCAATAGTTTAGATATTATATCTGAAAACCCAAATAAAAATGGGCATGTCCTTAAACTATTAAATAATCCTTCTCATGAAACTCACACACTGGTAATTATCTATTTTGCTAAAGGTCAAAATCAAAGATAAAATTATGAGAATTAAGAAGTTCTTTTAAATCATATTCATAATAGCATATTACAAAATTAAGTATAAAATAGCAGAATTATTTTTTAAAATTACAGAATAATGGCAATATTATATTTCATGCTTATAACAATTTAGTCACATAATGGCCATGTAGCAATATGAAAAAACTATTTATACTTCATATAAGATGAAGTAAAAATATAGTATTATATTTCATCTAGGACAAATTTAAATGTTTTTATTAATCTAGGAAAGAACATAAAAGAAATCTTGAACAAGGAAAATAACTTACTGAAAATTTTGTTGGCCTTTAAAGCTGTATTTTGATTATAATGGTAATGATACAAAAACAAATTACATATTGCTATATTTGTTTGTAATAAAATATGCTTATAATTTTTGAATAAATGTTAAGCTAAAATTATCTAGTGAAACATTATTCTATGTTGTTGATATTAAGTAGGTTTAAAATGATGAGTCCTTGATTACAAGGAAATAAGATAGACCCATCCATCTAGCCAGTAGATTTAAATCTAGCCAGGATCTTCCATTTTTATATTGAAAGCTAACACTGTGATAAATAACTTCCCTATACTTTGAATTTTTCTTTCATAAGAAGAAGTATTTTTACATTTCTTTTTTGTTCCTGTTTTAATTTTTATTTAAGACTGCGGGGTACAATTCAGGACTAGGTATGCAAATATTCACCATTCAAGTATCCTTATCAATGAAGTGTGCCCCCCTTCCTTCCTGCAGTAGTAGATATCGACTACTGTCAACCCCCACCTTCCTTCCTGCAGTTTCCTGCCACTTAAAATCTTTTTCTTATAGTAATACGGTAGTTGTTCAAGATCTACTTATGAGTGAAAACATGTGATACTCTGCTGTTTGTTTCTGTGAAAGATCACTTAGTATTATAAACTCTAATTCCATCCAGGTTTCTGCAGAGTTCATGATTTTGTTCTTCTTTATGGCTGCATAGTATTCCATTGTGTATATGTACCACATTTTTTTTTTTTTATCCAGTCCTCTTTTGATGGGCAGCATGGTTGGTTCCATGTTCTTGCGAACAATGCTGCAGTAAACATTCGTGTGTAAGTATCTTTTTCATAGAGTGACCTGATTTCTTCTGGGTATATTCCCAGTAGGGGGATTGCAAGGTCATATGGAAGGTCAATTTTTAGAACTTTTAGGAATTTCCACACTGATTTCCACAGAGGCTGAACTAGCTTGCATTCCCACCAACAGTGCAGAAGGGTTCCCTTTTTGCCATATCCTCTCCAGCATGTTATTTTTTGAGTTATTGATTATGGCCATTTTGACTGGAGTTAGGTGATATCTTAATGTTGTTTTAATTTACATCTCCTTGATGACTAGTGAGGCTGAACAGTTTTTTCTTATATCTGTTGGCTGCTCTTATGTCTTCTTTTGAGAAGTGTCTATTCATACCTTTAGCCCACTTTGTAATAGGGCTGTTTGTTTTTTTCTTTTCAGCACTTTGTGTTCCTTGTACATCCTTGATGTTAGGCCTTTTTACTTTCCCTTTGACCTTGTGATTTGTTAAAATCTCTTTTTTATTTAGACTAATCACCAATAGTTTTTGTTTTGTTTTGTTTTTTTTCCGAGTTGGAGTCTCACTCGGTCGCCCAGACTGGAGTGCAGTGGCCGCTCCCGGCCACCGCAGCCTCGCCTGCTGGGCTCCGGCGATCCTCCCGCCTCAGCCTTCGGAGTAGCCGGAATTACAGGCATGAGCCACCACGCCTGGCTGATTTTTTGATTTATTGTAGAGATGAGGTCTCGCTGCCCAGGCCGGTCTCGAACCCGCGGGCTCAGGCAGTCCACTCACCTCAGTCTCCCAACGGCGCGGGATTACAGGCTGAGCCACCGAGCCCGGCTAAGTTTTCAAATCAAAATTCTTTTTAGTGACATCACAGAACCTGAGAACTGGACCCACATTGTCTATTCCGCTATCACTGACTTATTTAGTTGGAGTCTCTCTCTCCTCCTGAAAAGATATTACAATTTCAGGGAAGACTTAAGAGATTAAAAAAAACTGTAAGAGAAGTACAGAAAAGTGGACCTTATTCAAGATTCATCTTGAGGCATCTTCGGATTCTACAGCAGTAGGGGACACGAGTTGTAAAAGACCAATCATGGAGACTTGCCCATGGAACTAAGCAGAGCTTTCAGTACTCTTAAGTTTCTATCATTGAAAGAATGGGGGGAGAGAAGATTTTAATTGAGTTACAGAGAGATTTAAGCACATGAACCAAATACCACAGATCTCAATAAGATTCAAACCACTTAGGAATTGGCTCAATCCCTAGTTTCTATGAACTATAGTTACCCAAAATGCTGGATACAAGAAAAAATAAATTATTTTTGTGAGAGGATGATATCATTCAATACTTGTATTATTTCTAGTTTTCATTTTTATAAGAAATGTCCAGTATTCATCACAACTGAGCAGACATACCAGGCAATGAAACATATAGACAAATAGAAAAAAATGACAGAAAATAGAACGAAAACTGCAAGTATTGACATAATCAAATATTTATTTTAAAATTTTGAAATTATAACATTCAAAAAACTAAATAATGATACAGATAATGCTAACAGCTAATATAAAACAGAAAATAAGTGAAATTCTAGAACTGAAAAATATAATAATTAAAGTTAAAAATATAGCAGATGAGTAAAATAATAGATTAAATTAGCTAAAGAGTACTAAATGGTTAAAAAAATAAAATAATCATGCTTAAGCATAAAGAGAAAATATGGACAATATTATAGTGGTAATATGTAAAATGATGAAAATATTAAACATTCACATACTTGAAGTTTCAGTAAAAAGAAGAGATAATTAAATGTTTAATAAGATGATGATCAAAAATTGTCCAGAAATTGAATGACATCAAACTGTGCATTTAGTAAGTAGTGAAGATACCAACAGTGTAAATACAAAGCATAAACTCAGGAGAGATGAAAATGCCAATTATTTTTAAAGGGCCTAATTAAAATAGACAACGGATTTCTTAACATAAATAAGTCAAGCCAGAGATAACAAAATGTTATCTACAAAATGTGAAAAGAAAATAGCTCATTATTCACAGAAAAATGCTTGTGCTTGTTAAAATTCTAAAATTAATCAACTAAACTTATTAGAATTAATAAGTCAATTCAGGCAGGTCCTTGTACAAAAACTAATAATATATATAAATATCAATAACCTAAATAAGATAATAAAATGTTTTAAAATCATGCCATTTAAATTGTCGAGAACATCAAAAACTTTCAAATAATGCTAGTTAATATACACAAGGCATCTACATTGATAATTAAAATATATTATTTTCAGAAATTGAATAGAACTTAAGTAGATGAATAAACTATGTTTCTGGATCAATACCTCTGATACCAAAAAAATTGATTCTTTTCAAGTAGATCTATAAGTACAATGCAATCCCCACAAAAATCCAAGAACAACAACAAAAATTTGCAATGAAAGTATTTCTTAATACTATCAAGAAAAAATATGTTCACATTTATAGATCCTGTAGCCATTTAAAAAATAATAAGAAATACCCTAAATATCTGTATGCAATGAAGTCACAAAACTAGATAAATTAAAAAAGGAAAATCTCAGGAAAACATTTTCTACCAAAATTATCATTAGAAGAATTTTAAAAATCAAAGCTCATTCTTTCTTCATTTAAATTAAATTCAATTAGCATTGGTAGAACAAACTTTGGGAACTGTCAACATCAACAAAGTTATAATATATTTTTTATCATGGATCAGGATGTATACTGAGATATTCCAGAGAAACATTAGAAGAAACATCTAAAGGAATGTATTAAAACTGTCCCTTTAGGCCTTT
Source organism: Carlito syrichta (assembly GCF_000164805.1). Lineage (NCBI taxonomy): Eukaryota > Metazoa > Chordata > Mammalia > Primates > Tarsiidae > Carlito > Carlito syrichta. The sequence continues at coordinate 174,473 of NW_007246987.1, forward strand.
CTTGCTAACATATTTTGCTGTTTATTTTTAAATACAGATTTTTATGGTAAAGAGAGGAATCTGAATTAAGGAAGTAAAAGATCTATTAAAATGTAAGAAATACATACAGTTTATAAAAACTTATGGAAATGTATATTTTAAAAGTAAGTGTCAGACAGCTCAGTTTCTACATTCATGATGCTAGCAGAAAGTCTTACTTCAGATTTTCTCTTTGTTTCCTTGTTTTTAAGCGGGATGGGAGATGTGAAGGGAGAGAGAATGAGAGAGAGAGAGTGAGAATGCATGTGTGAGAGAGAGAGAGATTACAAAGACTTAGAATGAACATGTGTGCTAAGGAAAAACGAGGCTACCCTTAGCAGGATCAGATTTGCTCTCCTTAGAAGAAAGCAGAGAAAAAAATTCCAAAATTGGATTTTACACAAGCTATAACATTGCATTTTTTAAAATTTTATTTCTTTTTTTAAATTTTTATTTTAAACCTGGGATACACACCAGGTTTAGGTACACAAGTGGTCTACATGAACTTTTAATTCAACTTTTTAATTTTGTTTTCAACTAGGTTATAGAATACTGACACATTGTTTATCTCTGACAATTTTTTATTTCTGTTGGTTCTTTATTTCTAATTATGTCATCTCAAAATAACAACATATCAAGGTCTTTGGGTCATAGATGCATAAGCCACCATGTTTCAATTATTCAGCGTCATCATTAGAAACATTTTATTGGAAATATCCAACAAATGATTTTTTTAAATTTTATATCCATTCTGATTCAATGTTTGTTTATTAAGATTTATGTATTATCTTAATCCTGCTTACAAAGTTGGTCCTTGTTTGTACCATAAAGATAAAGATATAATATTGTATCTTGAGACATTACTACTGAGTTAATTAAATTTTCATTTTTATAGCAGCTAAGTTCTAGTGCTCTTGTGTTTCCAAAAATCACCATCTGTACTGACTCAGATAAGTATATTTTTTCAGGGGTTATTGTACTTCAAGTACTTTAAAATCCTCATTCCATCTTTAAAATTCCGTTTCTGTTTTGTTATTTGTTTGGACCTTAGGAGGCTGTGCTATAAATGGAGGCAATAGATATAGAAGGACTTATTTGTAAGAAATTATCATTTCAGCAGATTTCCTTGTGACCCAAGTTCACAAATAGTAACACAATTTCTGTGCAACATTTGGTCAGAATTAGTGCTTACCATAAAGGAGAAAAATGAAAAAACTTGAGCATCAGCACATAAGATAAATGACTCTCCATATCATTCCATGGGTTGTCTAATGTAACTTGAGGGGAGTTTTACAATGTTCCTTGAAACAGTTATGCAGCAACTAGAATTTTGACAACAGAGCTCAACAGTTACTCCTATGTAATCACCAGAAGTACGCTGGAAAAATAGCAGTAGAAACCTAGGTTTCTACTAGAAATACCTACACAAGGCATTTCAAATTTGGATTTGCTGTTGAAGCAAATGAGAGATGTAAAAGGCAGGTTTAAGAAAATGGGTAATGAAAAGAAGTGAATGCATTTGAAAGATGATTGGTAGGTAGAGTCAATAGGATTTGAATATGAGGATGGAAAGAATAGGAAGAGTCAAGTTATTGCTAGGAACATGGGTTAAGCAAATGGTAGTGACATAGAATTTGAAAATGGTAGACAAGTTCAGTTTTACATATGATGGAATTGACATGCCTATAGGACACTCAAGGGAATGTTGAAGTTCTTGGTTGTGTTATAAATATAGGAGTCATCTGCTTAAACCAATCATTTAATTCATGAAAGATGAGACGATCAATGAGGAGATTTTTAAGGATGCCACTCCAATAATGTTGACCTCTGGAAATGGCCATAAATTGTAGTTTGTAAAATGGGAGCAATTTTATTTTCTGAGAGGTCTTGTTTTCTCTAATTCCATTTGAAAATATTCAATATGCAACTTCTATGTGCTGACCAGAGTCTGAAGTTACAAAAGGAACATAAACTAATTCTTCCCCTATAAGAGATTTATAATCTAATGAGAAACACGCATCCAAAGGTTAAAAAGGATTTTTAATTGTATTTTTTTCTTTTTATCTTTAAAATATTAATTTTTAAAAAAGATTTTACAAGGTGGGTACAATTCAGGATTGCATACATAGTTGGTTTAAGTATGGGTGAAGTTTTGGACCTCCCACTGGACCTCACTTCACCTGGATTAAGATCAAGTACCCTCATTGAGGTTATGTGCCCCCCCAAGCAATTTTTAACAAAAATTAATTTAATTAAGGATTAAAATATCAATTAATATCAAATTAAATTGATGTTTGTTTAAAAACAATTAGATTGGTCAACCAAACATTATTTTTTGCAATGTATATATGTGTGTGTATGTTTCTATTATAAAATTTTGCTTATAACAAATAACTAAGCCGGGCTTGGTGGCTCAGCCTGTAATCTCACGCTTTGAGAGGCTGAGATGAGTGGATTGCCGGAGCCCGTGTGTTCGAGACCCACCTGGGCAACTTGGTGAGACCTCATCTCTACAATAAATCAAAAAATGAGCCAGGCATGGTAGCGCGTGCTTGTAGTTCCAGCTACTTGGAAGGCTGAGGCGGAAGGATTGCCAGAGTTCAGCAGGTCGAGGCTGCGGTGGCTGGGAGTGGCCACTGCACTCTAGTCTGGGCGACAGAGTAAGACTCCAACTCAAAATAAATAAATAAATAAATAAATAAATAAATAAATAAATAAATATAAAACAAATAACTATGGGAAACATAGTTAAATGCATAGCATCTGAACCTGTGTATTCCCATAAATAATACTCTAAATAAGTAAATAAATGAGCCCATAAAAAAACCACAGTGTTAAATGTCTAAAATGTCTAATATATAAAATTAAAGTAAGTTTGGTGCTCTGTCTTACCAAAAATTGTATGTTGTTTGGTGAAATTGAGTATAGTGATGCATTGTGGCTCTGTGAGATAGAAAGAGTAAATTGAAAAGGACATTGTGTTGATTCTGAAGGTAAACGATTGTGGTTCATTGTCCTGTTTTTTTTTTCTTTTCTTAGGCATTGGCTTAAATTAGAAATCTAGCATTTGTTGTTTGGCCAATTACCTCCTTATATAAAGAAATTGTTCAGATGGTGCCAAGTGACAACAGATGCTACAAAATGGTATCTTCTTATACTCAGTTTTATAGTTGTTAATTTCAATCCACTGCAAATGTTTTTTAATTCCACTTAAAGGAGATGATAGTTGTGATGTGTGAAGATTTCATTGTTATTAATTAATTTATTTTTGTAGCCTCTTCTCCCATAACAATGTGGTTTATTTAGGCCTGATTTTTTTCATTTCTTTCAGTGTTTTATTATTTAAATCTTCTCATTACTTAAGGGTTTCTCTTTTATTCACTATTTGAATTTTGATAACCAGCTCTCTTATTCATGTATGAGATGTTATACAAATAGTTTTCTCAAAAAAAGAAACAATTTTGAAGCAAATGTATCATGTACTTGAACAACTAATGTAGAAAACTGGATAAGACACTACAAGTCAGTTTAGTGTGTGCTATTGAGTGACTGTGTCCCCCAAATTCATGTTTTGGAAATTTGAGCCATAGGGTAGCAGTAATGGAAGGTATGGCCTTTAAGAGGTGTTAGGTTGTTAAGAGGGATTAATGAACTCTCCTGGGACTGGGTTAATTCTCCTAGGAATGATTTATCCATCTTGTGGAGCTAGATTAGTTCAATGGATTCTTTTAAAGCAATACCACCCCTTGTGTTTGCCCTTTTTGCTTGCACTGGCTTCCCCTTCCACTTCTCCATCATGCTATGACACAGCACAAGACTAGATGCAACTACCCAATCTTGCACTTCCCAGTCTCCAGAATAATGAGCCAAAATAAACCTCTTTTAAAATAAATTATTTAGCTGGGCTCAGTGGCTCAGCCTGTAATCCCGTGCCTTGGGAGGCTGAGGTGAGTGGATTGCCTGAGCCTGTGGGTTCGAGACCCGCCTAGGCAAATTGGCGAGACCTCATCTATACAATAAATCAAAAATTAGCCAGGTGTGGTAGCGTGCGCCTGTAGTTCCAGCTACTTGGAAGGCTGAGGCGGAAGGATCACCGGAGCCCAGAAGGTCCAGGCTGCGGTGGCTGGGAGCGTGCCACTGCACTCCAGTCTGGGTGGCAGAGTGAGACTCCAACTCAAAAAATAAGAAATAAAATAAAATAAGTTATTCAGCTTTAGGTATTCTGCTATTGCGACAAAAATGAACTAAGACAGTGTGTGTGTGCTGGGTAAGAAAAGGGTATAGTCAATGGGTTGTATCATAGATCATGGTGCAGTTTTTCTCTTTCAGCTATTATTTTCTGACTGGGCCATGACAAGTCATCTCATAAAATATCAGATATGTTGACACAATTTCATATGTTTTAATTTTTACAGTCCCCTATTTATCCACATATAAAAAAATTTGTGCACTGTTGATACATATTATAACATATTTTGTTATACACATTATAATAAAGGGGACAAAATCATCTAACAGTTTTAAAGTCAGTAAGGTACCTATATCTTAGATTTTCAACCTAATAAGAGTGAGTTATATTTGTGTACTTAAATCTTGTTTTAATTCTTATTATTAAATAAGAAGTTGTGTTCAGGTTGTGTCTAATATAGAATACTGGGGTAGAGAGAAACAGAACAAGATTCATACTACATAACATTTTAATGTTAGTAACTATCATAAAATATCCTGAAATAAAAATAAATAAAGCTTAAAGATAATTTGTTTCATCAGTCTTTATTTCTTAATTATGAAACTAAACAATATTTTCTGAACATGGGGAAAAAATACTGACTATTGACACAGGTATTTAAAGTGACTAGCCCATTCCCAGGAAGATATACATCTAAATGTTGTCATCTTTAGATTTTAGTCTCATTTTTAAATTTTCCAGAGATAACTGTGACAAAAGAAAAAAATGTAAATCAATTAAATAAATACTTTTTCTTTCATTTCTTCTCTTTTTTCCCTATCAATAATTTTTTGTTCAATATGTATTTGTTTACAAAAATGTTTATTTCTTCACCAAGTTCTTTAATGTATTATCTTTGCTTCTCTTATATTTAATGGAGATTTACAAAAACTAATAAATTTAAATCTAATGCAGTTCTAACTGACATTTATTTTGCAAAAGATTTTTAAAATAGTAAGCACACTGGGAACAAAAACAAGAATGTAACTCTGAAAACCAAAGTTTTTCTAGGTTTTCTGTAAATTGGTCAAAGGAGGGTAGCCTTATACTGAGATAAAGTGCAAGAATTGAAGTACAGAAGTCCTGATTTAAAAAAAAAAGCTGGAAGAGAAAATGTGTTATCACTGGAAGAGAAAATGTGTTATCATCTCTTATTCTTACTTACTGGTTGTACTATTTTTTTAAATTCAGTTTCTGAGTCTTAAAAAGACACAAAGGCTAATTCACTATTTCAGATTTACAGATGGCTTATTAACATATATTACCTTATTCCCTAGGGTAGTTGTACCTTGCTAATAGAAAACATGGAACTTTCTAATACTAAAAAAGTACAATAAAATTATTAAGATATTTTATTCTTAACAAAAATATTCATGAATATATTTTTCTTTATTTCATTACATCCATGTATTACAGAAATGCTGCTAGGTTTATACTGAGAATATAAGTCAGCCTCTCAAGGGAAAAACATGAAATAAATAGTTGTAATTCCAAAACAAGTGGTTTAATACTGGGTTTAAAACATGACAAGACAAAAAGCCGGATGGGTGTAGTTTTTGGATTCTAGATCCCTAATTGATAATACCAGGACTCAAACTTCAGAATGAATCTTGAGTACATATTAATCTTAAAGTGATTATTTAAAAAATAAAACACTAGACATAAAAGCTGGCAACCTAAGATGTTTGCAAGATATTCTCATTTCTTACTTCATATCCTGTTCACTCTTTATTGCTCCTGCGCTCCTAAACGTAAAGTTAGGATTTTTAAAAAATCATCATTTTTAAGTTTTTTGGACCACTATTCCCTTTGAAAATACAAAAATATGTGCATATACATGTCTACACAATTTTGCATTTAATTTGAAAATTTCATACACCCCACCAAATTTCATCTGAACTCTGTAAAGTTTTGTGTACCCAAATGAATTTCTGGCCTAAAAAGTTAAAAAAAAATCACAGATATATATGCATATATATGCATATATAATTTTATATTTATATAATATTATACATTCTATAAATTATATGTTTATATTACATATTATATCGATTACATTTATACATTTATATAATTTTTGAAATTGTATTCTATATCTTATATATAGAGAGAGAAAGAAAACTAAGAGGCTGTTCTAAATTTCCTACCATCATCATCATCAAGGTTTCTTAAAATGACAGGCACTCAGTAGGTGCTCATCAAATGTTAGTGGTTAATGATGGTAGGCTTCTGTCCCCACCCTTTACATATGTAATAATTTGAAGTAATCTGCCATGTGAGCTATCTGCCAGAAATGCTCATTTGATGTATCTTATTTCCAGTGATAGTGAAAGCAAAGCAATCAGAGGGACTGATTTATTGAATCAAGTTTTCAATAACTAGGAATTAACAGAATCTAAGTGGTCTAAAGAAGTTAATAAAACCAAGATGTCCCAATTTTATAGGACATAGATCTGTAGCCTCAAAAGCTCCAAAGACAAATAAGCTTGAATAACAACAAGAAAAAAAGTCACATGCAATTTTATAGGAATCTGTTCATAACTCTCAAATTGTTAATTTCTCCTTTTCTTTCTAGATACTCAGAAGACAAATCTTTTCAGTGTTACAATTAGTATAACGTGGCTAGTTTCAGCTGATAGAATATAAGCAAAAGTCACAAGTGTCACTTCTTGGCTGAAATAATGTGATGCCCTTGCTCTATTCTCTAGCTTTCTCAAATCATGACAGTGACCTTGGAAGCCTATATTTATACTGCAAAATCACAATATAGAACTTTAAAAAAAACCTTGGAGCCAGGCTCTGTGGCTCAGCCTGTAATCCCGCGCCTTTGGGAGGCTGAGGTGAGTGGATTGCCTGAGCCCGCGGGTTCGAGACCCGCCTGGGCAGCGAGATCTCATCTCTACAGTAAATCAAAAAATCAGCCGGGCGTGGTAGCGCATGCCTATAATTCCAGTTACTCGGAAGGCTGAGGCGGAAGGATCGCCGGAGCCCAGCAGGTCAAGGCTGCAGTGGCCAGGAGCGACCACTGAACTCCAGTCTGGGCGACAGAGTGAGACTCCAACTCAAAAAAAAAAACCAAAAAACAAAAAAACCTTGGAAGCGAGTTTCTCTAGAGAAATAAAGTAATGCCATTAATATTTTTTAGCTTATTTGATAGGCAAGAATGTCTTAGGCTAATCTGGGCAGATAACATTTTTATTATGTTAATTAAAATGTGATGGAGAATAGAAATTCTAGAAAATCAAGACATAGAAATTAATTAAAATATTTTGTATCTTTTTTATTACCTCCTCAATTTACAAATTATATTTAAATACATTTGACATCACTTGTCTGTATAATAGTGGAAAACATCACATTTCTTTCTTAATGGGTATGGAACACAAAGTCATACTTCATTGCTCATTTTTTGTAGTTATGGGAACCTTGTGCAGAGTTACCTAATCAACAGGCCACAATTGAATGTTTAATGCATGTTTTAAACTAACTAAATCCGAAACTATTAACTGTTTCCTTCCTATCATCTTTCTTTAGTGTGATAGGGAAGATGATATGTGTGGTCGTTGACAGAATCTACCTAGTCAAGACAGAGTTCAATGCCCTTTAAATAAAGTTACAATGTATTCTTCAAATTGACTATAAAGACTTATACTCTATAGGAAGCAGCAGCAGGTTTCCTAAACAAAAGATATGAATTATTCATCCTATACAATGTTAATAGGCAAACATGTTAGAGAATAAAACTGTAGCTACTTCTTGAAAATGTTCCGTCAGATGACTTTTGGTGGTTTCTTTCACCCATGCCACTTCTGCCATGTCTCCTCTTCTCTTCTCTCTTGTTTCTCTAATAAACTTTGGTGTTTTTTTTTTTTAAGTTAATGACTTATGTAATAAACATTCACTATTTTCATCAATAGAAAACGTTGCTGATTATGTCTCAAATTGTAGTATGTGTGCATTTTTTCTGAACCCTTTCTAATATCCACTACTTAGTTGTCACAGGTCATTTAAACACAAATTACACATGTTCATGGCTACCTCAGTCTTGATCTGTTGGGCTAAGGTGATCAAAAAACTTCAGCCTTCCAAATAGGCAGAATTACAGGCACACACCAACATGTCCAGATAACTTTTTAATTAATTTAGAGATGAGGTTTCACTATGTTGCCCAGGCTGTTCTCAAACTCTAATTGCTAATAGAACACTTGCAATGACCTAATGTAGAGCCCATAAACACCTATACATTGACTGTCTCAATTGCTCTTAAATGAATCTCAGAAGGTGGCAGACTATTTTTTAGTGCAAACTGGCATTCAATTATGGTCCTCATTTAACCTACTATAATATTCACAAGGTCAATTTGTTCTCTATACACAAGATATTATATCTTCTTTATCTAAGGGAGACAAAGTAGTGGCCCTACCTTGCTGTTGCTAGAGACCAAAATCAGGTTAGCATCTTGTGTAATGAATAATCTTTACAGATAAAGCTGTATTGTTTGGCTGACTGGGAATATGAAACAATATTCTAATCACAGAATAATATACTTGGAAAACTAAAATTTTATTTAAAAGGATTTTCTAATTTCTGTAGTATATTGGGGAAAGAAATTGATGGCAATTCTCTACTACTTGATAGGGTAGTAAATGTATGAAGAGATCTTTGGACACGGATGACAGAACAAATTACAGCAAGTTCTTGCACAACTTCTTTGTAAACATTTTTTAAAAACACATACATAAAGAAAGACCTTCTAACTTTAGGTTTAAGACAAGCTCAGAAATTATCCAGCGTTATAAAAATGCATAAACTCATATAAAACACTGAAATCCTATGCACACACACATCTGCACACAGACACACACACACACACACACACACACACACACACACACACACACACACAGAACTCCCAAAGAACAGATGAACTGTTTATCTTCTATCTTTCTTTCCTCAAAATTATTTCTCAAAGGTGTTACTCATGTCTTCTTTTTGTCTTGCCTCCCTTACCTGTGTCTCAAAAGTTACTCCTCTCTATGCTAGATTTTTCTCTCCTCACATCCCTACCCTAACCCTATTCTAATGGTCATCTCTGGTGCCTTCTCCCATCTAAGTCCTTTACTTACTTCCATGTATCTCCATCTATTTCAGGGATACATTTTTAGCCTCTCTTGGTTTTCCTACTTCCATGTCTTCACTCATTGCAGTATTAACTAATTAAAATATAGTTACAGAAATAAGTAATTTTCCTTTGAAGGCAGTTAGAAGATGTGTGGGAATTGGTGAGGATGGGGAAGTGGGACAAATTAAATCGGTGAAAACTTTTTTATACTTCTCACATCTTTATGTATATACTCATATATCTCTTTTATTTTACCAAATTTATTATTGAAGACAAAATTCTCATGAGCCGGTGACAAGTGAGTCAAAAATTTTACTTGAGTAATTATTTTACTTCTTTTATTTTGAAACCCTTGGTATCTTGGAACGTTCAGTCCAATCCATTCTGGCAGAAATTTCCCAATTCAAACAATTCCAAATCCTGTTACAAACCCCAGAGATCTCTCAAAATGTGTGAAACAACTAATATGATATTTATGTAACTTATCTGATGTATGGAGTATTTAAGCAGGAACAAATCCTGCCCACAGAGGTCTATCACTTATTAGTAGTGAGACTTCATCTTTGTTAGATTTATTTATCTAAGTAGCTGGAAACCATGACTGTCATATCACCCTCAAAAAGTTACAACTAAATGTTATAATATTTATAAAATGACTTGAGCATTGTAAAATTCCAATACAGTACAACGTACTTATGTTACCCTCGATCACAGAGCCAGATGGCGTTAAATGGGTTTTGTTGGAAACACAATTTTCCATTGCTTTTTAGGTATCCTCTTATGCATATTTTTGGTATTTGATTATGTATTCTTTATAATAATTTAGAGCAATGAGTAAATAACTAAGAGAATTGGCTTTAGAATTTGACTAAGTTCAAATTCTGGGTTTGCCACTCATTACCTATAAAACTCGGAAGGTGTCATTTAACCTCCTTATGCTTCTAAATCTTCATGTGTAAAATGAAGATAAAACTTACTAAATTAAAAGGTTACTGTGATAATTTAATGCATTACAATGTGTAAAACAATCCATTTGTGCATAGAAAGTATTATATAGACTATTAGAAATAAAAGAGTATTTCACTATCTGATATAAGAAAAATCAAAAGAGCATATTACTGAAAGTATACTAAAAGCTACCAATTTAAAGTACATGTGTTTTCAAATAAAATATTGTTCGATATATTCATGTGGATTTTCTAATATTGTTTATATTTCTTTTCTTTTCTTTTGAGTTGGAGTCCCACTCTGCCACCCAGGCTGGAGTGCAGTGGCACGCTCACAGCCCCCTCATTCTCCACTGGCTGGGTTCAGGTGATCCTGCCACCTCAACCTTCCAAGCACCTGGAACTGAGGGCATGTGCCACCATGCCCAGCTAATTTTTTGATTTATTGTAGAGATGAGTTCTCACCAAGTTGCCCAGACTGGTCTCGAACCCATGAACTCAGACAATCCTCTCGCCTTGGCCTCCCAAAGTACTGGGATTGTAGGTGTGAGCCATCATGATCACATAAATGATGATTCCTATATCATATAGTGAAATATAATAAAATAAATATTATATTATATGAAATAAATATAATATATTTCACTATATGATATAGGAATCATCATTTATGAAAGGAAGACAGAATGGGAAAACAGACACAACACTGACGAAATCAGTTTATCTTTAAAGCAAGTTATCTAACACCTTTGTTTTAATTCTTGGCACTTGTAAAATAATAATAATAATGATTTTTAAGATTTTATGAGGTTTAATATGAAGCTATTCCTGGTGAATGGGTTATAAAAAACACATTTTATTGACTACCTTCTCCTGTTGTTGAGAGGGGTGGTGTGTGTTCTTTTTAATAATATTCAAGACATGTCATGTGCCTAGGAACTTCAGACTCACTTTCTAAATTTTAACTGAAGACTCAACCTGAATTTTTATGAAATTTGTGTTTTTAAGAAATTATACTTTAAAGAAGTGATGCATAATCTGTAGCCCTGGACACCTATGGGACTCCAGAGTTATTTCTCAAAACCCTATACTCAGCCTGGTCTTCAGACTGAATAATAAATACATTATAGACATGAGTATTAACAAAATTCAGAGTCATGTAAAAGCATGACTTTTTGTCATTCTACATGTCTCAAGAGATAATACTATAATCATCTAAGAAGATAATAAAATTGCCTGTTAAAACAAGTCCTCATTCTAAAAACCTGGAAACCCACAAGTCAAGGGACATTCAAATTAAAGCATTTCAAAGTTATTTTAATTCCTTGATTCAAAGAAGGGCTCTTATTTTAACTGTCCTTCCCTCACACTCTGATTATTTTTATAGTTTCCTCTTTATGCTCCGATTTTATAGTGTGACCGCTCATGCATATTTGTTCCAGCGCTAGATTCCTAATACACATAGAATCATGCACTATCAGAGTTAAAAAGGACTTTAAAGTCATCTAGTCCAACTATCCATCAGATGCATGAATTATTCCTACTTATATCTATCTCCTCTCTCCAAGTACCTTAACTATACCCAAGACATTAGCCCTATAGCCAAACATTAACTCTGACTCTAAATGGAATTCTTAATTCATCAGCACTTTTAAAACTTCCCACTTGTAACAGGAATCTCAATTAAAGTGTATTTAACCGCTACTTTCACAAGATGACTGATTCTCTATAATTTATACTGAGCTAGCTCATCATCAGAATCCAAGTCACTCTGGTGTACTAAATTAGATACCTAGGAAACTATGTTAACTCTTTGAGACCATTAAGGCACTATTGAGTGTATTGAGTGTAGAAGCTAGTAAAGAGTTATGCACCCGGCAGAGGCATGAATAATAGATAGCTTGACAAGACGTTAAATATATGGACCTAGAAATAAACTAGCTTTATAGGAATGATACTTTTAGGTACATGTTAAATACAAAAAGAAATAGGTTATTAAATACCATGAGCCACTATTTAAACGAATTTCATCAGAAATTTAAATGTACATAGGCATTCATTCTGTGAAGCATCACATTAAGAGAGAATTGTATTGCCTGTTACAGATCTCATATTGACAAAGATGTTGTGATAATGACAGTCATTAAAATAACTGCCTAGTCAGACTTAAAATGATAGGCATTAAATTTGTGTTGATTAACCATTAACTTCCTTTTTAAGTTTTTAGTGGTATAAAGTGAAAAGTTTTGAATTTATATTTTTCTTTCTCTTCTCCCCTTTTCCCCTCATGATGCGTGTTATTCATGCAGTTTTACAATTGAAAATAAAACAGTGCATGATTAAAGTATTCATCATAATTGCACAGAATGGACTCTTGTCAAATAACTTGGATATAAAAACAAGAAGCTTTTTTTCCCCACAATACCCCTCCCATTTTGCATTCATTGATGTTGGATATTGAGTACAGTATATATAACGCAGCATCAATTTAATCACCAATAATGACTTTTAAAATACTTTTATAATAAAAACAGCATAAATTTGAATCTTCTGGTTCCTGTGAAATGAATTGACACCTAGCTTCTTTAAATACGGAGCTTGGCAGGCACTTATTCAAATATGGCCATCAGAAATCTCTAGAAGATACATTAGTGGTAGTAGCTCCAAACAATGCAACTGATCTGCAAAGTTCTCACAGTCCTGAATCACAAAAAAAAAATTATCTTAACATCCTGTATTTGTTTTCTATTACTTCCATTACAAGCCACCACAAATTTCATGACTTGAACAATAAATTTATTCGCTTACAATTTCATAGGTCAGGAGTCCCAAAGTCCAACACAGGTCTCACCAGACTAAAATTGAGTTGTCTATAGGCTTCATTCCTCTCTAGATGTTCTAAGGGAGAAATCCTAAATTAATTGAATTATTAGAGGAATTCAGTTTTTAGAGGTTGTAGGACCAATATGAGCCCAAGTTAGCTCAAGGCATTTCCCAGGATCTAGAGATTGCTGCATTTTTTAACTCATGGCCTTCTTCCTCCATGACCAAAGGCAGCAATATCAAGCTCTTCTTAGACTTCTAATCTCTCTTTCTTCCTTTCCCATCTCAAATATTTTAGCCAGAAATATTTCTCAATTTGAGGGATTCATGTGATTACATTGGGACTACCTAGATAATTCAGAATAATTTCCCCTTGCAAGGTCTGTCTCCTTAATCACATTCACAAAGTCACTTTCACATGTAAAGTAAAATATTCAGTTTTCAGAGATTAAGGTGTGACCATACTTGGGCCTTTTTTCTGCCTACCTCATATCCTAAGATAGTAGAATGAGGTTGCTGAATATTCTAAGGCTACTAATATTGGGGAAGGGAGGAAGCTATAATCAAAAACTTCACTCTAATTTCCCTTAAGACAATGAAAGAAATTGTGTTAGTAGTTGTGTGACTTAGAATACCTATACATTTAAATGAAGTGGTAAATTGAGGTCTAAAATTAGTAGAACAAACCAAAAAATTCAACAAAATGCATATTTTACATAACATTGGAAAAAGTGAAGTATTTTTTAAGTACTTGAATTAAATATATTTTAATTAAAAATTGAAGTATCTGAAGTAAATACCCTGTCTTAAGCATTTAGAGTTGGCAGATGTTGTTTTTATTTTTATTTTTATTTTTATTTTTTGAGTCATAGTCTTACTCTGTTGCCCAGTCTGGCATGCAGTAGCAAGATCCCAGTTTAATGCAGCCTCAACCGGTGTTCAGGAGATCTTTCCTGCCTCAGCCTCCTGAGTAGCTGAAACTACAGACACATACAGTCAACAACACCTGGCAAATTTTTTAAAATTATTTTTTGCAAAGACAAGGTCTCACTATGTTGCCCAGGTTGGTCTCTAACTACTGGACTCAAGCAATCCTCGGACCTCAACCTTTCAAATACTGGGATTACAGCCATGAGCCATCATGCCTGGCCCAGGCATCTGTTAACTTAAAGGTATTTGAAGTAAATACCTTGTCTTGGGTATTCAGAGTGAACATCTGTTAATTTAAGTCCTTGAAATAACTATCCCATCCTGGGGATTCAGAGTGGATATCTATTTATTTTGCCATCAACTTTTATTCTTTCACTCTTTTGTTAGACATGCCCAGATTTTCCTATGGGAAATGAATCTCTTTCCTCACTCATAGTTTGGGTACCTCCAAGTGCAGCATAATACAGGTACGGAGCATATGACTACAGCGGTCCCTCCTTATCTGCAGTTTCACTTTCCACAGTTTCAGTCACCCCAAATCAACTGCTGTTCAAAAATATTAAATGGAAGATTTCACAATTTAAGTAGCATTCTGAGTAGCATGGTGAAGTCTCACACCTTCTCACTCTGTCCTACTCAATGAATCCACCCTGTTGATGCCATCTATCCTTGTCATTCAGTAACCTTCTTGGTGGTGGATTGTCACAGTTCACAATGTTTGTGTTCAAGTAATTTGTGTGTTACTTAATAGTGGCCCCAAAGCTCAAGAGTAGTGATGCTTGTTAATAGGATATGCCAAAGAGAAGTCATAAAATGTTTCCTTTAAGTGTAAAGGTGAAAGTTCTTGACTTAATAAGGAAAAATATATATTATATAACTATATCTATCTATATATATATATATATTCTAAGATTACTGAGATCTACAGTAAGAATGGATCTCCTATCCATAAAATTGTGAAGAAGGAAAAGGAAATGTGTTAGTTTTGCCATCACACCTTGGATTGGAAAAGCTATGGTCACACTGTGTGATAAGTGCTTAGTTAAGATAGAAAAGGCATTTCATTTGTGGGTGGAAGTCATGAACAGAAACATTTTCCAATTAACGGTAATCTGGTTTGGTACAACCCATGGTTTCAGGTATTCACTGAGGGTCTTGGAACACATCCCCTGCCACAGATAAGGGAAGACAGCTATAAACATTAAAAACAAAAACAAAAAAACAGCTATGCATTTCCTTGGTCTTCAGTTAATTTGTCTTAAGAAGTTGCATAACCTTAGTACAAAACCTGGTAAAAATATTGCCAAAAATGACTATAAACTTGGATGCACAAATCTATGTGTAATATTAGCAATTTGAATAAGGCAGTGTATTAAAACACAACTAAGTACACAGTATATAGCACAACTAAATAGGGGTTATTTGAGAAATGGCAAGATGACATTAACAAGTGTCTCCACATAACTCCACGTAATTGTTCTATGAAAAATGTATTGTCTCACCTATTTGCAAGACCCAGGAGCACATTTGCTTCAGACAAACAACCCATTGGAACTAAAATGACTTCATGTGTATGTGGTTTTTTTTTTAAGTTCGTTTTTAAATGAAATTGTTAAAATAGAGATCATAAGAAGGACAGAATAACCTCTTTGTGATAATAAGATACCAAATTATAAACAAAACCTAAGGTTGTGCCAGCCGAGGATAAAGTTGTGTAATCATACACTTAAAGAATAAAATCTGTTCTAACTGCCACAACATTTTTTCCTTTTTTTTTCTAGCAGTTAAACAAGTACTGATCTAGAGATAAACAACATTGAGCCAATTGCAGCTCACTGGCCACCAGGCACTGACTGACTGCCCCTCACCCCATTTCAAAAAAACATAACTACAACTTTGGGCAAGAGACTGATTTCAACACCTTTCTTCTGATAAGAGAACACTGACCATGAACTGATTCTGACCAGTTTACAGAGGGTGGTCACTGAGTACCTTTAAATTTCTGCTTTACCTTTTGATATATAGAGACTAATTTTACTAAATTTTGATGTTGAGTCTCTACCCCACAGTGAAGATAGGATGCCTGTTTACTACACATGTCCAGACCCACTTCATCAATATTGATAGTTTCTTCTATAAATTGCTAAATATGTATACTTGGCAAACTCTTTGGACATAAGTCTCAGCCTCTCTTTTTTTCTCTGAGGTGCCTGCTTTTGGTCTCTGTTAGAGGCTACACTTCCCAGCCTGTCAGGAAGGCCACCCTGCATTCTGCAACACATTAGAAAAAGTAAAATCTCTTCTCCAAATTTGTAGAACTCATAACATCTCAATTAACAAAGTAAAACATATTTATATACAAGTAAAACAAATTAATAAACAGTTTGATAACATTTAAAGTGAATGATATATAAGGCAAGTACAGATATCCTAAAGTAGTATGTTATCAGTCGTCCAGAAATCACTTGCCTTACACTGGCCCCACGCCATACAAAGTAAACTTTATCCTGATTTCATTATAAATTAGTAGAGTATTTTAAAAAATAGTGGAAGTGTCCAATGACGTATCTTCTTCCTGGGGAGATTTACCCTTCCTTCTCATATAAGGTTTGATCTTCTTTATCCAATCAGGCACAAAACTGAATTCAGTCTTTCTATTAGACTCCTTCTATTTCTGATAACATTATTATTGGTTTGAAGCTCAGCTTTCCAGGATTTTTAGCTTCCCTAATATTTTCATATCCTGACTCTTCTCCTTGTCTCCAAGTACAGAGAGACTGACAAATCACTATTGCACTTGTAGAATGTGTGTTTTAACAGCCCTCCCCAGGAAGCTGCAAACCCTGGCAAGTATCTTCAGGAAAATCTTGTCAAACTGATGACTCAAGTTCAATTTTGCAACTGCTACCACATAAAACTATAATAGCAACAACAACAACAACAAAACTATTTGTTTTTATAACATCAAAATGCCGCCCTATTTCCTAGGAAAAAGCCAAGACTCAAACTCTTGATGATACCCAGAATCACTCTATGGCAAAAAAGTGATTGCAAATAAACAACTCAAAACTTCTTAGTTCTCCACACTATAGAATCTTAAGGCTGTTCATTCTCTTGACTTCAGCAGCATTCTGATCTTTTCTAACACAAGCATTTTTAGTTTATTTTGGCAGGAACATTTATCACAGATATTTCTACCCTACACTAAAGTGGAAATCTGTGTGTGTTTTAATTTTATTAATGATACTGTGCAATGGAACTTTATTTGTTTCTTACTACTTTGCCAGTAGGATGTTTTAAAGATTTAGTTATGATTTCCTAGGCGCATCCAGTTGATCAGGTCTAACTCCTTTATACTAGTCTACAGAAATTTTTGCTGAAAATAAATCTTTAATTTTTATATGCTGAAATATCTTTTGTTTATTTCTCTCACAGTTACTTCTAATAGGAGTTTAATGAGTCATTTTCAAGTATGCTTTAACCATTCTAATTTTTTTCTCTTTAATATAATTGTATTTGGTGCTATCTTTTACAATAAGCACAATCTATCTTGATTTTAATATTTAGAGTTGACTGGATACTTGTAGATCTGTATTATTTCATATTAATTTTAGAATAAGTGTATTAATGTCTCAAAAAATTCGACTGGAATTTTAATTGAGATTTAAATTCAATATATTGATTATTCTGTCCTATCAATATACATTATATATGTCTAAAATTATTCAGTTTTTTATATTTAACATAATTGCAATATTTGTATAAAAATATTACATTGTACTTTTTAATTTTTAATTGAATCAATAGATTTCATTTAATCGATATGGCATATTATATATACTATTATTTGTGATTATGTTACAACGTACATTTATGGATACATATATGCTAATACATCTTATTCTGTATTACTTTCTAGCAATAGTATTGATCTTTATTTTGCTCCCATATAACAATTTGCCACAACTGTTCTGTTTTCTGGTACACAAATTATTCTATATTGATGCTCACTTCAACTATAATAATTTAAGAGTATTGACCTTTCCCTTTCACATCTCTTACTCTTATTTATTCTTGTTTTATTTATTTGAAAAGCCAGAACTTCCAGTTGTCTATTTATAAAATAAAAATGATACGAAGTATTGTTCTCTTGTTTACAAGGGAATTAATGTCTTTTCATCAAAGTCTGTTTAATTTAAGTTAGTTTATATAGGATGTGTCAAATTAAGAAAATTTTCTTGTATTTCTACAATGATGAGACATTTATCATAACTACTTTTGTTTTTATTATGTTTGTTCTCAATTATTTTAGATAATCATGTTATTTTGTTCTATTTCAATCTATCAGTGGGTAGATTATGTCAACAGATTTTCTGAAGCTAAATCAACCTTACTTCTATTTGATCAAAAAATATAATTATTTTCATTATACTATTGTGGCAAATTAGGATTTTAAAAAATATTTGTAGGGGAAACAAAATATTTTAATAACTGAATGGTCCTATGACTGTTATACAATCTTAATCTGGCTTTAGAAAAAAATTTTTTTTTTTTTTTTTGAGTTGGAGTCTCACTCTGTCGCCCAGACTGGAGTGCACTGGCACGCTCCCATCCACAGCAGCCTTGGCCCACTGGGCTTCTGCGATCCTTCCGCCTCAGCCTTCCAAGTAGCTGGAACTACAGGCACGCGCTACCACGCCCAGCTAATTTTTTGATTTATTGTAGAGACAAGGTCTCGCCAAGTTGCCCAGGTGGGTCTCGAACCCGCGGGCTCAGGCAATCCACTCACCTCAGCCTCTCAAAGCACGGTATTACAGGCTGAGCCACCGAGCCCGGCTTTGTTTTAGAATTTTAAAAATGAGTTTGAAATAATTTCCTCTACTTCTATTTTCTGAAATTAAACATTATATAGGAGTTATCTTGAATATTGAAAGTTTTGTAAAATGTACCTATTAAGCCACTTGAATTTAAGGGAATTTAGTTAGGTTTGCTTTTATTATTAATTGAATTTTTTCAATTATTTTTTTCTATATATTCAAGTTTAATAAATTTTCTTACTACATTATAAAATTCATTTGTCCAGGTTTTTTTTTTTTGTCCTTCTTTCTGTATATGTACTGAATTTTTATTTCAAAACATTTTGGCTTAAAACTAGCAAATATATTGTACTCTATTTTCTTCTCTCTTTGACAGACCTAATACATACCACAAAAATCTCCAATCATGAAAACTAATAAAAACCAATGCTTAAAAATTTTTATTTTGTCTTCTCCCCTCTGATGCCTTAATACTCAGAGTTAATTTTTATTTTTCTTTCTCTTTTCATAACTTTTTATTTCTTCAACAGTAAGTTCGGTCTGTTTCTCAAGAAGTAGAAATTGGAGTACAAAGTAAAATACAGCAGTGTTTGTTCTTGAGGGCTGATGGTGGCAACAATAAAACAAAAACAGGGAAGCCAGATTTTTCTTCTAAGGGACAAAGAAGGAACACCTGTCCTCTGGATTCCTAAACTGAAGGTGGCAACTCTCACCTAGTCATACAGTAATTCTCTCCACTTCTAATAGAACTGGAGAGTGAGCAGAATAAAGCACTTAAAGATTATTTGGTTTCATTTGTTTGTTTGTTTAGGCCTCTTTGTTGTTGTTGTTGTTAGTTGTTTTCTTAATTTTCACCTCAAGTAGAAAGAACAAAGCTAGTGATTGAATCTGCCTCTCACCTAGCATCAATGAGGAGGAATTCCCAGATCTGAATAGCTGCATAATCCAGAATCTGCAGTTTGAGTACTGTCTCTTATTTCTACTACAGGAAAGTTAAGAAGAGGGAACAAAAGTCAGACATGCTCCAGATGCCATAAATATTTCTAATTTCTCCTTCCTTTTTTCTTATTTTTACTTGAAAAATATGTACTGTAATAAATCTTAGGTACATGCCAATAATACAGACTAAAATCACAAAAATATTATAAAAATAAGCATAAAACATTTTCCACACATGCCCTTCATTTTCAAGTTCACCTTCACCACATACCAATGCTGTTAATAGTTGCTAGTGTGTACTTCCATAGATATTTTATTTATGTAGATATACACATGTATACTTTGAATCATAAACTTTAGCATATTATACGTAGTTATCTGACCCTTGTTTTTCTTCTCTTTACTATGTTGCATCACCACTAATACCTGAAAAATTGACCCATTTTTAAAGGGCTACCTAATATGCATCTAATTATATGAATATTTCATGATTTATTTAACCAGTCTTTTTTTGATGAACATTTAAGTTGTTTCAGGTTTACAGAAATACTCAATAGTATTATTGTACACATCTAGTTGTGAAATGTAAAATTACATTTCTAGTACACATTTCTAGGAGATTTGAGGTATCAAGTGCTATATAAATTATGATAGCTATAGCAAAATTATTCTATATAACTGTTATGTCAATTTAGGCTTCACTAACTGGATATGAGAGCACTGCTTTTTCTGAGTATTTACAAACAAAACTGTATCATCTAAAGCTTGTACATTTGACAATTTGATAACCAAGTGATTTATTTGTATTTTTCTTAATTTTAGTAAAAATATTTTAAATCAGATTTATTAAGGTGTAACCTATACAGAAAGAAAAATGTGCACTTTAAATTTTGAAATGTACTGTTTTTTGAGTTTTCACAAATACATAAAGTTGTATAATCACAACGACAATTAAGATATAAAGCATTCTTATCATCCCCAATTTTTTTTTGTGCCAGTTTATAGTCACTTCCCTCTCTCACCCAGTCTCTGATTTGATTTTTGATCTCTATCACTTTGTCTACTCCAGAATGCTATAAAAACTGAATTGTGCAAAACCTAGTCTTTTATGTGTGACTTCTTTTATTCTGCATAATGCTTTATGATGCATTTACACTGTTGCATGTATATATTGATTGTTTTACTCTTACTGTATGGTGCACAGCAATTTTTTATCTATTTGATAAACAGTTGAATGACATATAGACTGTTTTGTGGTTTGAATGATTATGAATAAAGCTATTATAAACAATTTACATAGAGGCCTATGGATGCAAATATCTATTTTTTTTTGGATAAAAGAGATATTGCTTAGTTTAATGACAGTGATATGTTTAATTTTATAAGAAAACGCCCAAATATTTTGTAAGCTCTATCATTTTGCATGTCCACTATCATTTTATGGCTTCTAATTTGTATCAGCATTTAGTATTGACAATTTTATTGTTTAAAATTCATTTTAATAGGTGTGTTTGGTACCTCAAGTGGTTTAAATTTGCATAATACTGACAACTAATAATGTGTATCTTTTTATGTTTATTTGCCATTTATATCACAGTTTTGGTGAAGAGTTTATTCAAATCTTTTTCTCCTTTTCTTTTCGCTGAGTTGTTTCTTATTATTGACGTGAAAGATTTTGTTTTTTATGTTTTTAATTTTCTGAATGGTGATCTTTTATCAATTTTGTGTTTTTAAATATTTTCTCCTGGTAGGGGCTTTTCTTTTGCTTTCCTTAATGTCTCACAAAGAGCAGAAGTTTTTAGTATTAATGCATCTATTTTATGTTTTTTTCTTTTGACATTGATTTTTTTGACATATCTAAGAAATCTTGGTTTAACAGAAATTCCATAATATTTTTATGCCACAGTTTCCATTATAAATTTTGTAATTTTAGTTTTTATATTTATGTATGTTTCATTTCTATATGAACATGTAATTTTCCCAGTACTATTAGTTGAAAAGATTCATTACTCAGTAGAACTTCTTTGAAACATTTGTGATAAATCATTTCTCAATATATAGTTGCCTCTATTTATGAACTTCCTTTTTTATTGCATTTATTGACATGTCTATCTTCAAACAAACATCATCCTGTCTTTGTCGTATTAACTATAGTTTCAGAGCAAGTCTGGAAATCAGGTAATGTCTTCACTAACAATTCTCTTACTTCAAAATTGTGTTAGCTATTTAATTTCCCACATACATTCTTGAATTAAACTGTCAAATTTTAAAGTGCTTGCTGAAATTGTGTATTATTGTTTTCCGGAGAAATGGAACCAATAGGAGATGATGGATAGATATAGATAGATGTGTGATAGATGATAGAAGATAGATAGATAGATAGATAGATAGATAGATAGATAGATAGATAGATAGATAACAGATAGAGAGAGAAGTAATTTACTAGGGAATTAATGCATGCAATTATTGAGGATGAGAAATCCCACAATAGCCTGTCTGCAAACTGAAGAATGAGAGAAGTGAGTGGTGTAATTCATTCAATGTCAGAAGGTCTAAGAACCAAAGGAGTCAATAATGTAACTCTCAATCTGAGAGAGAAGGTTTGAGAACCAAGGGGACCTGGGGAGGGGAGGTGCTGGTACAAGTCAGTGTCCAAAGGCCAGATAACCTAAAGTCCTTGTGTTCAAAAGCACCAGCTCCAGAAGAGAGAGCTCATTTGCTTTTCCTTTGCTTTTATTGTTCTATCCAGGGCCTCAAGTCATTGGATGTTTTCCACTTAGAGTGGATGCGAGTGTATCTTCCTCATTCAGTCTGCTAGTTTAAATACCAATATTTTCTGGAAACACCCTCACAGACATACCCATAAATAACACTTTTCCAGATATCTGGGTATTCCTTCTGACAATTCCTTAGTGAAATTGTCATCTAAAATTAACCAAATTAGTTAAAATTAATCATTACAAATTATCATTGGGATAGCACTGTATGATTAGATAAATTGGGGACAGTTGACATTTTAACAATAACTAAATTTCATTGATGAATATTGTTACTTATTCCACCATGAGACAGATTTTGCTCTACCCTCTTATGACAACAGTAAATCTTTTTCTGTAATGTGAATATGGAAGGATTCTTACCTTTCCACGAGAGACAGAGAAATTACGCCCCCAGAAGCATAAGCAGTTTGTTTGTGGCTTGCTCTATAAGAGGGCAGAGGATGCAGAAATAAACAGGAATTCCTAACTTTTTTCCATCAGCAACCAGTGAGGCCGATTGCAAACTGAGCATAAAAGTCTCCTTGTTCAAAAACTATCAGTAATTTCAAGATGATGACAGCGAAACCAAACCAAATGCAGAACTCTTTTTTTAAGTGTGGTGCCTGAGTAATTGTATAAATAAGTCCTATGCCTAGGAACCTATCCACATGCCTATACCACCAAAAAGAGCTTGCAAGTACATGGCAACCTCACTTGTAAATGGGAATTCTTGCTATTCCACAGCTGATACCTGGCTTTCAAGAATTTGTTGATATTTTAGCTCATATCTTTTTAGCTGCGTGTATGGTGACCATTTCCTTCTCCTTCATTTTTAAAGAAAAAGAATTAATGTATTCTGTTTCTTCTCAGTTGGGCTTGTTACTTTTAGGAATGTTTTACACATGTTTGCCTTCTGACTTCAAAAAAAGATAAGATTTTGTAGATTATTTGAATTTTTTTGTTATGCTGTCAATGGTGCTTTCTTGAAAGTTTCTACATCTTAACATGACTCGTTGTTTAAATGTATAAATGTTTGCATTTGTTTGTTAGCACACTTTTGAATGTTCATACACAACTTTTACCATTAAATACTGTATGTGTGTGTGTGTTTCCTTTTTTTCTCATTCACGGTGACTTTTATCCTTTTGGGGAAGATGATCATTGTTTAAATTAGTTTAGGATTCAACTTATTCTTATTTAGTAAAAGGGAAAATCTAAAGCAGGAACTCATGGCACTGTCTCATTTCAAATTTGCCATAGGATAAATACTATCTTCAAGCAAATTTCAGAATTAATAGTTGTATAATCTTTTTAGGTGTACAATCCAGGTGAACAATCACATAATCTTCAAATGATGATGACATTAACTTATCCATTGCAACTTTTATTATTTAAAATTTTTGTCTAATTATATTAACTAGTATGTCTAAGATGATGCTAATCATAATAAGGTACTATTTATCTAAATTTAATGGAATATCTTCATTGTTTTACTGCAAGACTATTCTGTTTCTACATTTTATAATTATGAATATATTTTCAAATTAGAATCCTTCTCCCTTCAGACCCTATTTAAATTTTATCACTTCCTCACAGATCCCACCTCCAAATTCAGTCACATTGGGGGCTAGCGCTTCAACATATGAATTTGAGGGAACATAGGCATTCACTTCATAACAGGAATACAAGGTGGGGCAAATGTTATACATGGTGTTTAGAAAGAATCTGTCAAATAGGATAAAATTTGAGCTTAGAAATAAAGGCAAAAAAGAACTGAATGTGGCTATTGGTGGAAAGAGCATTCCAATCAGAAAAACAGTAAGTATAAAGGTCTTGAGTTTGAGGTGAGGGTTTGCTTTCTGTGCAAGAAATAGCTTGGACGCCAGCCCAAGAGCAAGAAAGCAAAACGAAGGAAATAAAGTCAGAGAAGTATTAAGAATTAAGATCAGATAGAGAGTCGTTCTCTATTAATTGTGTGAATTTGTCTGGCTAAGAATTCTAAAACTTCTCTTTCATGGTATCAATTTTTATGCAGAGTGTTGAACAAGATGATTCCTTATAAATTTTATTTTTCTTGTATTTGTGATTATTTTTATATTTTCATTTACTATCATATTATATTTGATTTCTATGTGTTTGTTTGTGGAGCTCACATTTTACTTACTTGCTGTTAATTCAAAGACTGAATTTTATATCAATCTATGGATTCTATCATGTAATTCTAATGATTATTTTTCATTTGATATTTGCCCTGACCTTTAGGATTTTCCTAAATTTATTGTGTCTTTTTTATAATACTTTATTGAGTCTTGAATTCATTTATTTTTATTCAAACTCTTCTTTAATGAAATCTCATTGATCTTTAAGATCTAATATTTCCATTTGAATTAATATCTATGTCCTCTGAAATTCTATAGCCTCTGCATATCTCTGTATACTGAAGTTTTGTCTCTTCATTTTATGCAATAATATGTCTTCCTAATTTAGAGATAATTTCAACTTTTTTAACTTTAGAAACAGAAAATAGTTTTGTCCTATCTGGATGCTTATAACTGAGATTTTCTTGAATTTTGATCAAATGTTGTGTCTATTCCTTGAACATTTGAGGGGACAGTGGTTTATTCTGTGCCTTTAGGATATAGAATTTAATGTATAAAAATTAGTTCAGCCTTGTTATTATCGAAGCATTGTATTTGTTTGTTTATTTATTTGTCTGTTTGAACTGTCATGCATTGAGAAACATGAATTAAAGTCTTATACTAGTAACATGTGCTACTTTCTTCAGTCTTAGATTATCTTCACGATACTATTCACTATCTTTGATTATCTTGTTTTTCCAGTAAGAATATTAGCTACATGAGGAAAAGGAGTGTGTTCTTTTTTGTCTACTACATAACCTTAAAGTCTGAAACATTGGTTGACATATGAAAAGATCTCAATAAGTGAATGAATAGTATGATATCATCTGAGGAGCAAATATTCGTGACAGATAATTCACCATTTGGGTTTATGCTATGTACTCTTATCTTTGTCTCCTTTAATGATTTTGTTCTTATAATTTGATATAATCTGTTATAAAGAAGATCCCCAATTTCTTTTTTTGAATTTTTGTCTATTTTATTAATTTTGCTTTTTCTTTTCATTTTCTTTCAGTGTTTTAGGTCATTTTGTTATAGATGTGTTGCTTGCAAATGAAATGCAGTTGAGTTTTCCCCTATGCTCTAATTTGAATAATCTTTCCCCTTAAGTGGCTCCTTTTTTTTTTTTTTTTTTTTTTTTTTTTT
>NW_007246988.1:0-32546 GCF_000164805.1 Carlito syrichta
CCGCTCTGGCGAGTGCCTGCGAGCTTCCGCTTCCAGCGCGGCTCCTGGAGGTAAATGGCGGGAGGCGTGGAGACCGCCCCTGGCCCGAGGGCACCGAGGGGCATCAGGCCGGGAAGAAGGGAAGCAGGCCGGGACCCGCACTGTTCATCTCCACTTCCCCTCCTTTGGCCTGAGGCCTCGCCCTAGTTTACCCCCAGCTCCCGGCCTCTAAATCAAAATCCTTAACTTCCCTACCGGCTGGTCCCCGGTGTATTTCGGGTTATGAACTGATTTTAGACCTGGATGCAAACTGATGGGTTTTCGCAGAATATCCCAGCACACATGAGCACGAAATTCTGCATCAGATTCCAAGAGATTCATTACATTCTGAAATCAAATCACGATAGAACCAGTCTGTCCCTAACACTTGTGCCTATTCCGGTATAAGCCAGGGACAACATTCTATTTTACATAAATATACACAGTTACATATTCGGCCGCCATTTGTTGAGGACTTATTCTGTGCTCTTACATTTTCTTTTCTGTTTATTTTGAGTCTGAGTCTCACTCTGTGGCTGAGGCTGGAGTGCAGTGGAATGCTCCCGGCCACTGCAGCCTCGACCTGCTGGGCTCTGGCGATCCTTTTGCCTTAGTCTTCCAAGTATCTGGAACTACACGCGTGCACTACCACGCCCTGCTAAGTTTTGATTTATTGTAGAGACGGTCTCACCAAGTTGCCAGGGCTGGTCTCGAACCCCCGGATTCTGGCAGTCCACTCGTCTCGGCCTCCCAGAGTGCTGGGATTACAGACTTGAGCCACCGCACCCAGCCGAATGGTTTTCATGACAGCAACACAGTAGGCTGGAGGCAATATCTTCTGACTAAGCTCAGTTAATTTCTCTTTATAGAGGTGTCCTGGAGGTGACAGAACTGGATCTGGGCTTTGAAAGGGAAGAATTCCGGAAAGACAACGTGGGGCGTTCCAGGTGAGAGAAGCATGTGCAAGGAATGGTCCAAGAGCTGAGAGAGGTCATTATTCATTTGGTGATAACAGTATGAAATAAAATAGATAGATGATTTAGGGCCAGATTTTGGAGAGGAGTTCAGACTTCCTGAGCTAAACCATAGTGTGAGTTGAGCGATGCCATGAATCGTTACTATCTCTGTGAAAAGATATGACAGTTGTTTTAAGGATGCTTAATGTGGTAGAGTCATGCTGTTTGGATGGGAGAACCTATGGGTAGGATAGAAAGGAGGAACTGGAAAAGAACAATGTAGTGTCATATGTTTTCTTATCAAAAGCAATTTTTGGGAAATTTAAATATGAGTTACTTCTGTTCAAGCCTCGACAGGCATAGTGACTGAAAATTCCATCGCTTAGTATACTTAATTTCTTAAGGAGTCATTCATCCAGGAAGTAAACTTACATAACTATTTTTGTGAATGAATTTTGATCACATGCTTTACGGTAAATACTTTAGCAGTGGGAGAAATAGAATAAATGTATTCCAAGAGGCCAGAAAAGGGATTATATTACATTGTCAGATACCAGAACATTACCAGATGCTGGAACTAGAGTATTGCCAGAAAACACACAGTACTAATGAAACTAATCTCAAGGTAGAGGGAGAAGTTGGAGTAGGGGGGTAGAAATTGACTGGTGATTAGACAAAAATAAAGAAAGGAGCTAGGAGAACTGGGCTAGGGAGAACCATAGCTTCAGGTCCCCCCAGGGGCCGGTAAGTATGAAGCAGGCACCCTCTAGTTCAGCAGCTCCTGGGAACCAGGCCACCATGTGTCATAGCTGGACAGGTCCGGGCATAAACCCAGGGAAACTGGGGCTGCTTAGGTCTGAGTCCCCGCTCCGCTTCCATCTCCAGTCCTCTTTTATAGTTGTAAAGGTGATATCAAGCATGGTCAAATAAACATTCAGTGCAGTGTTAAAGAAGTCAATAATAGAGTTCTTTAATCTTACTCTTTTAAAATACAATAAATATTTTCCTTTGAAACTTGGAAACTATTACTAAAAATAGTTATGGTTCCTCAGTAAAAAGGAGTTTTGATATACCATTATACAAAAAGAAAGATCACGCTTTTCCCCCCACTAGGAATTAAAAGCATTTCTACTATGGTGACATATTCTCCCAAAGGGTAGAGATGAGAAATATGATCGTCCCACACCAGAATGCCAGATGCCTTCCTGTTGTCCATTTCCTTTGCTTTTGTCATTCAGCTCTCCTGCTGGAATTGCCAAACCCAGTTGTCTTGGGCTCCTCACCCCAGCTGTTAAACTTTTCAAGCTGGCAAAGATCGCAGAGGCATGATGTATGGGCTAAACTTCTCTTTTTTCCTCTGTTGGCGATCATGGTTTTTCCCCGTCCAATGAATCTTAAAACTAGTTTTTCATTGTGACTCCATGATGTTCATGTATGACACACTCCCATGGTCATACCAAGATTTTTACAAAATCAAAAAAAATTTTTTCTAGACAAGATTTCAGTATCACTAAGTGTGAACATCCACGTGGTCATTCCTAGACAGTTATTAGATAGATGCTGGCTGTGGTTCAGATATGATTGCATTCTGTGCTATTTTCTTCATTAAGTAATCAATGGACTTTGTTAAAAGTTAGTAAATTTCATAGTAAAAAGTTAGTTTCTCAATTAGGCTTATCTGAAATAGCAGATTTTTATATGTATCTGAAGCAGCTTATTGTAAACTGAATACTCAGATTCTATGTAGCAATAAAGAGTTGTATCACTTTGTATTGACAAGTTAAAGCAGTTTTTAAAAAAAATCACTCCATCTCCACAACCCAATGAAATGATATTCTTTTCCTATGCACATCTATTATTAAATTTATACTAATTCCTTTAGAAGTATATTTCCGTTTCTTGGTTTATAATTTATAAAATTTCATGTGGATTAGTTGTAACTCCGAGAGAGTAGTTTTCTCCTAGGTATGTTATGACTGGTGTCAAATTTAAAATCTATGGCTAATATACCATTTTTTCTAAAAAGGTCATGATATTCCTATCCTCTTTTAATCTTTTTTGTAGATTCTGTCTTTCCTTCCAGGGGATGTATCATTTGCCAATGAGTCTGGGTTGCTGCAAAATTTTCTGCTGAGTTTCAAGACAATATTTACCAGCCTCAATAAGCACAAAGCTATTACCAAAGGTAAATAGGAATTTGCCCTCAAATGCTTTAGTGCATGTTATCATTTCACTTTTTAAAAACCTTAACATATCTGTTTTCCACATGGGCAAATTATGGCATAGTTGATATTAATGAAGAGGGAAACTATTTTATTTACCTATTACCATGTAAAAGCCAGACCAAAACTTACTGACTTCAAAATATATATATATGTATATACATATATTTATTTATAGTATATATATATTTACAGTATATATATTTACAGTGTATATATATATATATTTATAGTTCTTTGGTTTGACTGGGCAGTTCTATAGGTCTCTCCTGGATTCACTTGGATTTACTTATGTGCTGAATTCAGTTGATGGCTGGGTGATTCAAAATGGCCTAACTCACACATCTGACAGTTGGTCCCGGCTGTTGGCTGGGATGCCTTGGTCCTTCTCCATGAGTCCTTTTATCCTCTATGGGGCTAGAGTTATGGCATGACAGTCTCAGAGCAGAACTCCAGGACAACCAAATCTGATGCAAAAGCACTTGTTAAATCTCTGCTCGCTTCACATTTGTCCTTGTGACTTTGGCCCAAAGTATATCGAGTGGCCAAGCCCAGAGTTAATATGGCAGTAAACTTAGGTGACATCTCTTGACAGGAAAAATGGCAAGGCATTTGTGACCGTTTTTAACCTGTCGTGGAAGTTTCCCCGCTTTTTTTCTAAAAACGTATTATGTTTCCTTTGTGAATAAACCATAATTCCCAAATTAGGAAAGCGTTGCCTGTCCCCCTCACCTTGACATGGCTAACGTGAAAGTATCATTTAGAAATAAAAATTAATCGTTACCACAGATATCCCAAACTAGCCAATATTGTAATTCCTATTCATACACTGCATTAGTCTCCCAACTAAAAGTTGTGTTGAGAGAGAAAAAGAGAAATGGAAAGAAACAGAGGGAAAGGGAATAAAGAGGTACACATTAGTATCTAGAACTGAACTCTACATTGAGAAATAACAGCACAAGAATAGTGGAGGAGATAGCAGTACTAATACAGCCAGATAGGTAGCACTTAATGCCACAAAATAGTTATTATAACGACCATAATGAGGCTAGGTGTTGTGGCTCCTGCCTGTAATCCCAGCACTTTTGGAGACTGAGATAGGAGAACTGCTTGAACCCAGGAGTTTGAGTCCAGTGTAGGCAACAGAGCAAGACCTCTTCTTTACAAAAAAAAAAAATCAGCTGGGCATGGTGGCATGGGCCTGTAGTCCTAGCTGCTTGGGAGACTGAGGCAGAAGGATTGCTGAGCCCAGGAGGTTGAGGCTGCGGTGAGCTATGAGCATGCCACTGCATAGTAAAAAAATAAAAACCATAATGATACATTTGCAATTTAGAGAACATTTGCATATGTCTTATCACATTTATCCTCAAGGTAAGTATATAAAGTATCCAAAATGATATTGAGTCTCATTTTGCAGTTGATTAAACTAAAATTCAGGGAGCTTCATTGACCTGTCCAAGGTCATAACATATTAGATGGAAGTCCCAGGATCTAAGGATTTTTGATAACCAGCCCTGCTCTTGTTCTATGATCAAAACTTCATGCAGAGAATAAAATATAAAGTACACGAGGAAAAAAGCATCAGGAAATGAGTTTTGAAATTTTATCAAGCAAAATATATTCTAACAAAGAAATTGATGACCTTTTTGGTTGTTTGTTTGTTTTAGTAGTAATTGACAGAAGTCTTACATGGGATGGGATTTTTTCTCCCCATACGTCTGAGCCAATGAACAGAAAATGGGAAGCAAAACTGCAGCAAATTGAAGAACGAGCATCTCATTATAAGAGGAAACCACTGTCCTTGGTGTATAGACCAAGGTTGTCCAAGCCAGAACAACCACCCTCCATTTGGAAATTATTTCATCGACAAACTCAAGCCTTTAATTTTGCTAGGAGCTGTAAAGAAGTAATTGCCTCTTCCACTTCCTCCTCCTCCTCCTCCTCCTCTTCCTCCTCTTCCTCCTCCTCCTCCTCCCCCTCCTCCTCCTCCTCCTCCTCCTCCTTCGAGCTACTATAACCTAAGATTTCTAAAAAAAAAATCTATTATTTGTCTTGATTTCAAGCTTGTATTCTACCAAGATAATTTAATGACAATCTTAATGTCACATGATTTAGGAAAAATATACCTATGAGTTATTAATAATTTAGCTTCTATTAGTAGCCAAAGATAATAACATCTAGTGACAATTAGTTTTAAAATTGTAATGACATCTAAATGAAGCTATGCTCAGTGGAAGGTGACCATATTTAGTGTCAACACATTAAACAAGTGGGAAAAGGAAGTGCTAGCTACATGCCAGCCTTGCAAAGAGCATGGTGCTCAAAAAATAAACATGGCTAAGTCAAGCAGCAGATGTGTATTGTACATTTTTTTAATTGGGCACTGTGGGGAATATAAAGAAATATGAAATAAAAGATAAGATTCATATATAAAATCTAACATAAATGTATTGCATGTCTGTCAGGAATGCTGTGTAAAAGCCCAAAGTGCTGGAAGTTTTAGGGGAAGGACCCCTCTTTCCCTAGTAGTGATACAGTCCCTCAAATCTCATCAGGATAGTTTAGGAAATATAGGAAATCCCTGTCTTACTCATTTTGAGTAGGTCAAATTCAGGCATCAGCAATTAAAATACTGACATTCATTTGAACTTTGAACTTTAACTGTAAAAAGGATGCAGGGGTATGCTTACTGGACTTGCCAATTACTAGTCTATAAAATTTATTTCAAAAAGATTTTTAATTGAGTCAAGCAACTGAGTCCTGTGATTTCTTACTCACAAAAATAAAAACAGGCTCACCAGTTACCTTTAGCTAAGTGGAAACAAAAGAACTTATACTTTTTTTTTTGTCAGTATAAACTCTTTATAGCTACAGTCATGAACAGTTGTATTTAATCCACTACCACAGTGATTAACCTTTAAAAAACTGGTTCACACATACATTTTTATACTAGAGAATTTATTAATTAACTTTAGCCCAAATCATTTATAATAATGTTTAAGTAGTCTTGAAAAATAAGTTCAAGTTCATAAATGAAGAAATAAAACTCATAGGAAGTCAAATTAGAGTAATGGAATTAAGAGGGATTTTTTTTTCTTTTTTGTCTCTGATTTGCATAGTATTGTTTTCACCTTGTATGTATTATGTGAATGAGAAAAATAAATATACATAGATTTTGAATGGCATAGATCTAGTGACTTTTTAGTAGTACAGATGTTCAAGTTCTAGTTTCTGGAAACCTGATTGATAAAATTCTTCACGAACATTTAATAGCTACAGTTGAATTTAGATTTGCATTTTGTGAATTTTTCTGAAATTTTTAAAAATTTTATATAGGACGTTCATGTATTTGCTTTGGAATACAAAGTGGGAGATGGACAACGCGTTTACCTTGTAACAACCTATGCTGAGCTTTGGTTTTACTATAAATCCAGGTAAGTAGTGTGCCACCGAACAACAAATTAAGCGAAACCTGTATTTCCTTTGTCTAGTTATTCTGGTGAAGTTAATTCTGGCTGAATTGGCTTTCACAGTTCTTGACACATGAATAATTACCTGTTGACTGTTAGAATTGAATTCTAGAGATCCCTTGTCATAGAACACTTGATTATTCACAAGATGCTGTGAGAAAATCAAACACATGCACACACATACGTGTGTACCCAAAGGGAATTTTGAAGGCTCTGTTTGGTAAACAAGTATTATACTATTAAACACAAATACTTACATTATTAATTAATAATACATATATGCGTTATCTTTATTATTTATTGCTTTAAGTTATTTATTTCTTTTATGTTTTTATTTTTTTGATTTATTGTAGAGACGATGTCTTGCCATGTTGCCCAGGCTGGTCTTGAACCCCTGGGCCCAGACAGTCCTCTTGCCTCTGCCTCCCAAAGTGCTAGGATTATAGGTGTGAGCCACCACACCTGGCACTTTAAGTTATTTATTACTAACTTTGTTTTTTTTTGTTGTTTATTGTTTTAGTTAGAGTCTCACTCCATCGCCCAGGCTGGAGTGCAGTGGCATGTGCATGGCCACCCCAGCGTCAACCTGCTGGGCTCCGGTGATCTTTCTGCCTCAGCCTTCCAAGTAACCAGAACTACAGGAACTATTTTTAAAATTTTATTTTATTGTAGAGATGAGGTCTCGCCAAGTTGCCCAGGCTGTTCTTGAACCCTTGGGCTCAGACTGTTCCCTCACTGCTGGGATTGCAGGCTTGAACCACCGCATCTGGCCATTAACTTTGTTTTAATTGAGTAACCTATTTAAGTATTTCTCAGACCCAAGTCACAGAAAAGGGAGTAAATTGTGATGGATGCCCTATATTGACTTTAAATACTTTTATAATAATGTTTAAGAAGGTTCAAATGTAAGATAGAATTTATTAATGTTTATATACAGGCAACACCAGTTAGAGTGTTAATTAAAATCATTAGGGTAATGTGACAGAGATGTTCTGCTGAAACTCAGTCTCATCGTACAGTGTAAATATGGTACTGAGTGCTACAGGGTGTGTGTGTGTGTGTGTGTGTGTGTGTGTGTGTGTCTTGAGTTCATGTCCTGTACTTCCTGTGCTACATGATGATACAATTCTCATGCCATTTTTCCTTCTTCAAATTACTACACATCCTTTATTTGTATAGAATGCATCTGAATGTCACTTAGCCCAAATGATCATTTACATATTAAGCCAGCATCTGTTTTTTCTTTTTGAGTTGGAGTCTCACTCTATTGCCCAAGCTGGGTGCAGTGGCATGCTCATGGCCACCGCAGCCTCGACCTGCTGGACTCAGGCAATCCTTCCACCTCAGCTTTACAAGTAGCTGGAACTACAGGCACACGCTACCCCGCCTGGCTAATTTTTTGATTTATTGTAGAGGTGAAGGCTCACCAAGTTGCCCAGGCTGGTCTCGAACCTGTGAGCTCAGGCAGTCCTCTCACCTTGTCCTCCCAAAGTGCCGGGATTATAGGCATGAGCCACTATACCTGACCAGCATCTATTCTTATTAACCCATGTCAAAGTCATTTCTCTTCATGCCAGCAAGAATGTTACTACCGGCAGGTCTGGGCCCTGGCGGACTGGTACCCAATACGGGCACAGGATCCGACTCCGGGTGTGATGGAGGTGGGCGGTGTGCTCAACTCGCTCCTTTTCAAAGTATGCGTGGTCTTCACCCTCGGCATGTTCTCCCCCGGCCCGTGACAGCCTGACCGGGCTAGTCTGGGGCAGGACCAGGAAGTCAGGAGAGGCAGGAGGGAGCAGAGACATGGCCACAGCCCCAGGCTGCATCAGGAATCTGGGGTCAAAGCAGAATTGGGTCAAGGGGTACAAGGGTGAGGTTGGTCCCTTGACCTGAGGGAGAAGGCAGGAGATCTGGGGGGTTGTCTGGGAGGCCTGACAGGCATTGGGAATCCCCCCCAGCAGCCTGGTCCTCCCTTCTTCCCACTCCTCAGCCTTCCCTTTGAGACCCTATTACTACTCGGACCTCAGGTACCTTTGGACGACCTGGAGCATGGACAATGTCCAGTTGCTGCCCTTTCTCACCACCGAAGTCAGCAACCTGAGCTGGCCGAGTTATGGGGCCTCGAAGGGAGACGGGATCCTCTTTGTGGTCAATGTGGTGGTTGCTGCACTTCACGCCCTGTATATCTTGGTGTACTTGCACTCAGAAGCATGTTGTGCTCCTACAGACTGCAGTGCCGTTAGGGGTCCTTCTCTAGGGTCATGGCTACTTTTGGCTCCTGTGCCCGATCCTGAGGCCCGCCTTCAGCAGCTGGGTCTCTTCTGCAGTGTCTTCACCATCAGCACGTACCTCTCACCACTGGCTGACTTGGCCAAGGTCGTTCAGACAAAACCCAACCAGTGTCTCTCCTTCTCACTCACCATGGCCACACCCTTCTGCCTCCTGGACCCTCTGTGGCTTATGACTGAGAGATCCCTACATCATGTTCTTGTGATTTCAGGTGCCCAACTCTCCAGCCATCGTCACAAGTTTATCTGCCTCTGGCTTTTCTGGAAGTGGCCCCAGGAGCAAGACAGGAATTGTCAGCTCCTGCAAACCAGAAGCAGCTCACCTGACCACTAGGCACCTTAATGCCAACTTGATGCCAAAGAGAACTCCTTGTTTCAGCTGGTCCCACTGGCCAGCTCCCCAGGCGCAGTGGGTTGTGGGAACAAGAGATGACTTGGGAGAACAGAGGGACCAAAGAAAGAGCTTTACTTAGATGATTGGGTGGAACCTAGGAGATGAAATCACTTTTAGTTTTTAGAGATTTTTAAAATTTTGGGTGTTGGGGTGATATCTTTAGAATATACCTTAAAATAAAGAATTTCACCCCTGAAAGAAAAGAAAAGAATATAGCTACAAACATGAACATTGGAAGCTTATGGAAGTCAGATGATTCCTGATTTTTTTAACCAATTTAAAAAATATTTTCCTAATGAAAATACAAAATTTAAAAAAGAAAATACAAAATTTAAAATTAAAATTTAAAAATTCTCATAGAGAATTCATAGAATCCCAAGAATATGTAATCCTGGGATCCCAATTTGAGAGAAAAACATTCTTTTCTCAAACAAAATTTGTTTCATGGTGATATGAAATTCATCTGGAATAAATAATACTGTAAGGTAGTTTGTATCTTCCAGTTTAATGTTACAGGATATAATCATTACATTTTGTTTGATGGACACTCTTGATACTATGGACCATAAAGCTATGTAAACATGTTCACTTTATCATGTCATTATTTCATACTTATATGCAGTTAGGTTAACACAGTACTTGAGATATAAGATCAACTTCCATGATTTAAAAGGTGTAAACTAATCAAATAACCTTGAATTATTCCATTTAGAAAAAATCTCTTGCACTGCTATGAAGTTATTCCTGAAAATGCTGTGTGCAAACTTTATTTTGATTTGGAATTTAACAAACCTGCCAACCCAGGAGCTGATGGGAAAGAGATGGTTGCATTACTCATTGAGGTAAATGACAGCCTTGTTTTTCTCCTTAAATCTATCCATTCCCCTCTTCATTCACTTATTCATTCATTCAGTGAATTCAGCTTATATAAATGTAGGTTCCGTGTTTCTCCTTCTTTTTCTTGCTACTCTTCACTGTGGCTTTCATTTTTTATTTTATTTTTCACTTTTTTTGAGACAGGGTCTCTCTCTTTCGCCCAGGTTGGGTGAAGTGGTGCCATCGTAGCTCACTGCAGCCTCAGCTCCGGGGCTCAAGGCATCCTCCCACTTCAGCCTCCTGAGTCGTTGGGACTACAGGCGTGTGCCAGCATTTTTTAGGATCACATATGAGTAATCTGTGGAAAGGAAGGAAAGTTTGATGTATGTTCATAGAGTCTGTCTTATTAATGGATTTGGTTTTTTAAAAAGTTTTGAAAAAATGGCAGTTTGGAAAATTTCTATGCTGTTTTAAAATTATGAATTACTTCTCTGATTTTATTACAAGTAGCCAACTCTGGTAAAAGCCAGGCAAAGTAACTTTTATTGTAAAAATTAAGTACTGAGATGAGCCTCAAGGAAACGTTGACTAAAAATAGTATCAGAATTTTTGAGCTGGCAGGAATTTTGGGAATCGTTTTTCTTATCCCTTCATAAATGAGGAAATTAAGACCTAGAAGAGACTAATTCCTACACAAGGCCTTACAGCTAGGTTATTGGTAAAATCTTCTCTACAATGCAATTGTCATTATTTTTAATTAAGAGAAAAGATGCTGTTCTACTATTTACTTATTTAGCTTCTGAGTCGGATTTTCACTCTGTCACCCTGGCTGGAGTGCAATGGCATGCTCACAACCACCACATCCTCGACTTGCTGGGCTCAGGACATCCTTCTGTCCTATCCTTTCAAGTAGCTGGAACTGTAGGCATATGCCAGCCATGCTTGGCTAATTTTTTTATTTACTGTAGAGACGAAGTCTTGCCAAATTGCCCAGGCTTGTCTTGAGCTCCTGGGCTCAGGCAGTCCTCTCGCCTCGGCCTCCTAAAGTGTTGGAAGCCACCATACCCAGCCTACTATTTATTTTTGATGCTGCTGTGTCAACCAGGAAGTTACCATAAAAGGAATAATATGGACTTGTGCAGAAACATTTTAAGATTTTGTTACTTGAAGTTGCATTAAAATTGTATTAACTATTATTTGGCCTCAGACATTTATTGCTTATTTATTTTTCCTTTAGATGTTAGCTGCATAATAATGTTGTAGATGACCCATTTTATAACTTTTAAAATATATTCAAATGATAATGTTTTTGATGAGAGATATCTGCTAATGTCCTCTGCTGAACCTTCGCATGCTTATTTTAAATTTATTTTAAAATGTATGTAAATGCTTTATAAAAATATAGAGAGAATGTTAGCTTTATCCTGGCTTTGAAGCAGAAGAAATACACATAACATGCCTCTCCTCCCTGAAAAAAAATAAATGACTTGTCTTGAGGCTGCTTAGCCATTTGCTAGTCACTGTGCTGACTCCTGAGTCTCATTTTCTCGTGGACTCTTTACGACTCCGAAAGGCAGGTGCCATCACTGTTCCTGTTTAGCTGCTGAGAGGAATGCAGGGTTTAGATTTGACCAAAGTCACAGAGCTGGCAAGTGGCAAAGCCAAAACTCAAACTTGGATCTATCCGACTCCAGATCGTGAGCTCCTAGCCATATGCTTGCTGCCTTTCTACAGTGCATGACTGCTTCATTATCAGGTCATGCAGCTTCAGAGGCTGAGTTCTTGGGGCTAGATTGGGCTCACTGTGAATGAGAAGCTTACTCATAATTAAAACTATAGAAAATTGAATTACCGCCAGGCACAGTGGCTCATGACTGAAACTCTAACACTTTGGGAGGCTGAGGTGGTTGGATCGCTTGAGCCCAGGAGTTCGAGACCAATCTGAGCAACATAGCAAGACCTCGTCTCTACAAAAAGTAAAAAATTTAACCAGATGTGGTAGTGCTTGCTTGTAGTTTCAGCTACTCAGGAAGCTGAGGTGGGAATCACCTGATCCCAGGATGTTGTGGCTGCTGTGATTGTCGTGACCATACCACTGCACTCCAGTCCTCCAATCTGGGCAACAGAGTGAGATGCCAACTCAAAAAAAAAGGAACTATTGACTTTTTAACTCATAGATGATATTTAAAGAGATGTTTAAAAGAAATATTTTTATTGTAATTGTAGGGGTTAATATATAAATTGCTTGATTTCTAAGAAGTCTTTAATCCTGAGAGTCTATTAATTTATGAACATAGCCATATATTAATTTATGCATATACTTCAATTTGTAAGTATATTGGTAAGATTGTTATATTGTAAATTTTCTGATAATGAATCAAATTTTACATTAGATAGATTGACCTGTACCAAGACATTTGAATTTTGCTCACAGAAAATCTTAAAACAAGAAATGTAAATTATTTATATCTTACTTGTATTTTTAGCATGTGTGTAAAGTGCTTCAAGAATTACATAGTGTGAATTGTTCAGCTGAAGATGTTCTGAACTTGGATTCTAGCACTGATGAAAAATTTAGCCGCCATTTAATATTTCAGCTCCATGATGTGGCATTTAAAGATAATATTCATGCTGGTAAGTACACTGCTTTTTCAAAACTATGGGCAGGGTGTGGTAGCTTACACCTGTAATCCCAGCATTTTGGGAGTCTGAGGCAGGAGGATTGCTTGAACCAAAGAGTTTAAGACCAATCTGGGCAATATAATGAGACTTTACCTTTACAAAAAAAAAAAAAAAAATAGGCAGGGCATGGTGGCTCAAGCCTGTAATCCCAGCACTTTGGGAGGCCAAAGTGAGAGGATTGCCTGAGTCCATGGGTTTGAGACCAGCCTGGGCAACTTGGTGAAACCTCACCTCTACAATAAATCAAAACATTAGCCAGGCATGGTGGCATGTGTCTATAGTTCCAGCACTGCACTCCGGCCTGGGCGACAGAGTGAGACTCCAACTAAATGAAATAAAAAATAAATAAATAAAATAAAATAAAGTGAAATAAAAAAATAAAGTAATACTGGGCCTAGTGGCACATGTCTATAGTCCCAGCTACTCAGGAGGCTGAGGCTAGAGGATCACTTGAGTCCAGGAATTTGGGGTCTCGGTTTGATTGTGCCACTGCACTCCAGCCTGGGTGACAGAGTAAGACCCTGACTCAAACACAAACAAAAAAACTGGAGTTGTATTAAAAACTTACATTTTCTTATTTCTCTTAAAATTTTGTAAGTACTTATCACGTATGGTCATTTACCTATCCTAGAAAATGCAATATGATTTTTAACATTTTCAAGATTTACACTTAGCTCTAGACCAATCTTTCTGTTCCAGGCACATGAACCTACTCAGGACACCTTTGTCATTAGCACCTTTTATCATAGATACTGGGATGGCCATGTGTGTCCTGGTACTTGTCTCTGTTTCAAGGTAATTCATTTCAGTTTTCTGGATAATTCATGAGAGGCCTTGCCATGTTTGTGATACCTTGTATCTGAATTTCTGACATTTGTTTCAGCCTTGCTTTGGGGCTTGGGTCCCAGATTATATCAAGGAAGGCTTGTTTATTGTTCTAGGCAGGATATCAGGGGTAGGAGGAAGTCTAGTTTTACAAGCCTGAGAGCGTAACCAGAATACTTGTCCCAGGGATGGGCACTTGGAGATATAGGCCCAGGTATGAAACAAAGGTGAAACAAGCAGGCAGAATGGGAATACCAAAAACCAAGGTCTGAACAGAAGCCCAAATCCTGAGTGTTTTTCAAAGCAGGTGATTGACTGAAGTCCAGGTAACAGATAATCTGTTCCAGAGATACAAGAGTTTCATGGCCACCTAGGGCAAAAGGCACGAACAGTCATTAAAGGACTGGCATAAAAGTTAGAGATCTATTTGGTGGATTGGGGTAATATGGGTCACATAGTGTGCTTTGTCTAGAAGGTTCCTCATCATCTCCCTGCTTTCTGTTAGTTAAGCAGGACAATCCTCTGTCTCTTTCTCTCATCCCTTAGATATTTGTTTGTTTGTTTGTTTGGGGCTGGGATCTCACTCTCTTGTTCAGGTGGAGTACTGTAGCACAATCACAGTTAGCTGTAGCCTCAAACTTCCGGGCTCAAGCTTCAGTCTCCTAAGTAGCTGGGATTATAGGCACATGCCACCACACTCGGCTAATGTTTTTGCGGGGTAGTGTGGCTTGTGTAGAGACGCTGTCTCACTATGTTGTCTAGGCTGGCCTTGAACTCTTGGCTTCAAGCACTCTTCCTGCCTGGTCTCCCCAGGTGCTGGGATTATAGGCGTGAGACACCACGCCCAGTTCATCTCTTAGATATTTGCAATGTCGGATATGTTGTTGACCCTCTTCTCATACTCTCCTTATCCTTGATGATCATGTCCTGTCATGGCGTTGATGACTCTCAAATCTGTGTCTTCAGCCCAGGTTTTCTCCTCAGCGTCAGACCCATGCAGCCAACTAACTGTCTGCTCAGTGTCCCCAATACAGCTGCTTCCAGCTCAGCGTGTCCTACGCTGAGCTGCTCATCTTTTCCTCTGAGCCTGCTTCTTCTCCTGTGGTGTGTGTATCAGTGAGCGGTGTCACCAGTGGCCCAAGTAGAAATGTGGGTGTCTCTTTGACCTCTGTGTGTTTCTCAGCCCACTGAATTTATTCAGCTCCCTAGAGTGAGCTGATGACACCACTCGCATGCCTCGAACCCTGCAATGATTACTCGTTGCCTTCAGGAAAAAGCGCAGCTGTCTCAGCTCACAAAATGGGCTCCCCCTCCTCCCTAACCAGCCTGCCCTTCTCCTCGGCCGCTATGGGCCACACATTCCCTAGTCCTTAGGCCTTTGTACTCTTGGGTGATGCTGTCTAAATAGACGTACCTCCAGATACACCCGGGCTGTTAGGACTCGGTGCAGATGTCACGTCATCTGAGCTGTGTCTGTCACACCCCAAGCCCCAGGATTTAGGTTGGTGCCTCTCTGAGTTGCAGAAGATGTCCAGGGCTTATTGTGTCAGAGCACTTACCACTTCCTGAGGCCATTTCCTGTTTTCTTGGTCATCTTCTCTATTCCACTTAATGTTTTCTTGGGGCAGGGACCATTTCTTATTACTGTTGTATTTCCAGAGCTTAGCACATCATCATCATAATAACATTGCTATCGATAATCTTAACAATATCATTAATGGGAGAACAACCTCAGAAATAATCGACTGAGTCGGCACTTCGTAGCCATGTGCAGGTGGACGCCTGCCGGGTGGAGGGTGCCCTGGCAGGGTGTGGAGGCGGAGTCCAGGGGCTACTCCTTTGCTTCCTATTTGCTCACCATACTGCTCTGTGACCCTCAGCCACAGGCTGACAACTGAGAGCCTGTTGGTGGGGAGAAGGCGGGAATGCATTTGGCAGGTAACCAGCAGCCTTTGCTCCAGGTGGCGTCTGAAAACACATGTTCTCTGAATACGGTTTCATCATGTACACGAAGCAAAGACAGGCTTTATTGGTCAGAGAGAACAGCATAAGCATAAGTATGGAGTTACCGATATGTGGCTAATTTGGGGATGGGAATAACTTAGTCCGAGAGTGAATTTAAAGCCAGTCTACACAGGCCTTGGAAATGGGGTGTCATCCGAGATGCTCTCCTCTCAAATTTTATGAACTGCCAGTGTCACAGATGCAGAGATTATGAAGCAGCCCAAAATTTCTCCCTTAATGTGTCTCTTGATGACATTTCTAGTTGAGGGAATTAAATGTAAGAGATCACAGAATTTGGTCTGCTTGGAAATACTCTTCATCCAGTCTTCACGGCACCTGAAACGCCTGTGGCTGACTAGTTCTTTTGCATTATTCCGTCCAGTAAGATAGTGTCTATCTTAATGAGGGGTGGGTGATAAGAGAAGGAAATAGAAAGCAGAGTGGTTGATACTGGCTGGCGGTCGTCATGTGCTGGCCATGGGATCCCCCGCCAAGGCCCAAAGGTCCACTTGCCTTCTCCGTGCCACTGTCACCCCATTTCTGCAACCATGGGCCGATTTCCCTTATTGTCAAGGTCAAGGAGGTGCAATTTTAGGAGTCCAGGAAAATCAACTTATCAATTTATGCTTATATTGCTTTGTTGTCCTTTGATATGTCATGATTGATTTTTAGTCAGTGTTGACCTTCTCTCCCTCATTCCAAAATTATCATGTTTGCACAGGCATGTCATTACAAAGATCAGATGCTTTTGCTTTCATTTTGACATTTGGCACTTTATATAAGAAACAGGATTTATTTCTTTGAGTAGGAAAGTAACTAAGTCTAATTTGAAAACATAATTTTTAACTTAGAGGAATTTAGAGCATGTGTACCTTATGATTTAAGAGTTCCAGGCTACAAGGGTTCCTGCTTAATGAACATTTGTATACCTAACCCTGACTTGTACCCCACATATTTAAAATTAAAAATTAAAAAAAATGATAAACATTAAAAAAAAAGAGTTCCAGACTTTCTGGTAAATAAGTGAGGAATAAACCCAGACAGTAACAGAGCTAGGGATTAAAATTAAGTTTTTCTTATAGTATCGCATTTCTCCAATATTATTTTATATGAAGCAACTTAATAGCCAAATTATTACTTGACTTCATGGTAGAAATAATATATATGAGTTTAAAGAAGTTCCAGGTTGTCTTATGTACTATTCATGGGACAGATAAGAGCACTGTTACTCGGAGCTCTTTTTTTTTTTTTGAGTTGGAGTCTCACTCCTTCGCCCAGGCTAGAGTGCAGTGGCATGCATGCTCACGGCCACCCCAGTGTTGACCTTCTGGGCTCCTGCAATCCTTCTGCCTCAGCCTTCCGAGTAACTGGAACTACAGACACGTGCTACCACTGTCGGCTATTTTTTATTTTATTGTAGAGACGAGGTCTCACCAAGTTGCCCAGGCTGGTCTCGAACCTTCGGGCTCAGGCAATCTGCTCGCCTCGGCTTAAGATGAATGCTGAAGTACAGTGAGTGCATTGACCTGTTTAGTGCTGGACATCAGCCAAGGCCATAGTCTAGCCCATAGTGAGTCTGAGCGGGGACAGGAGCAGCCGCAGCCCTGGTGCTGACAACTATCTTCGGAAGGCAAGTTGTGGCAAGGAAGGGGAGAAAGCACACTCCTGAGATACATGCCGACATCCTAACTCAGGACCGGCACGGCAGAGATTCCCTCAGTGCCTCTGTCCGTGAACCCAGCAGCAGTTTCCTCCTATAAGCTTGTCATTCTTTAATCATTGATCGTGAAGGTAACTTCTCTCAATTTGTAGTAATGCACGTGGCGTTTTTTGGGCGACAGCGTGTGGATACGCTCTCCTCAGTGTGTGAGGCTGAGTCCTGCTCTAGCAACATCAGCATACCTTCCCAGATGAACTTTCCCTTCTAAAATGGTTTGTTTATAGCTGACACCAAGCTCTCATGTCAATAGGAATTCAAAAAGTAAAAGGTTGCACAGGAGGGAGGAAGTGGCGGGAGAGGCATGTTATAATGTATAGCAATTGGTTTTCGAAACCAGAAATCCAAAAAAGAACGCTTACTGTGTAAAATTGCCGTGTATAGGTTTGTGTCTGGATCCTAAGTTATGATTTGTGGAAAAGAAGCATCAAGTCTTCATAATACCTTTTTCCCTTAGGCCATTTTGTAAGAAAGATCTTGCAGCCTGCTCTTCAATTAATTGCCAGTGAAAGTGATGATGGTATTTCAGAGACAACAGGCCAGGGATTTCCTCATGTTTCTGAAGGAATTTCCTTTAACAAAATGTCCACGGATAAGGATACAGAAGGGAGCTGCACTTTGGACTCAGAGACTCTGGAGAGGCTGGGGTCAGCCGAGCCCAGTGGTCCCAGCCTTTCATTTTCAGTTGTGAAGACTGACACGGGAGAAAAGCAGCTTTTTGTAGACCTGGGTGAGTAGAATTGACAGCTGTCTCCGTTGGACGGTCCTGATGCCTCTGAGAGAGATAAGTCAGTGCCCGGTCGGCCTGACGCTTGGGATTCCCCCTCCTGTCATGGCCCTACAGTGTCAGGCATGTCACTGGCTCGATGTGACCAGGGAGCTCAGGTGCTGGATGGGAGTATGCTAGGTTTCTGCCCCAAGATCTTGGAGAGTTCCAGGCTGTAGCTGGCTTCTACTCCAGATGTCCAGAGGATTTCCGGTTCAGGGAATTTTGGCAGGGGACAGCCGGACCAGCTCCCTCCAACCCAGCTGAAAGGGTAAAGCAGATTTCACAAATTTCACAATCAGACGCAATGTCAAAGCCGTCCTCATGCAGCACAGGAAGGTGTTTCGTCGCTGGAGAGCCTTGCGGTGGACGGAGGGGCCTGTTTCATCTGCTCTCTTGTTAGCCTCAAGCTGGTGACTTCT
Organism: Carlito syrichta; assembly: GCF_000164805.1. Taxonomy (NCBI): domain Eukaryota; kingdom Metazoa; phylum Chordata; class Mammalia; order Primates; family Tarsiidae; genus Carlito; species Carlito syrichta. The sequence continues at coordinate 18,581 of NW_007246988.1, forward strand.
CAACCCAGCTTTGGCTCTGCTTGGTCCTTGTCTCTGAGCCCAGGGATGCAGGGTGCACCGGATTGGCAGGCCTTCAGCCTGGCTCAGCCTGCAGGCCCGTTGAGACCCCTCACGCGACAGCTCCAGTGTGGTGAGCTACGCTTCATTTTTATACTGAGGGTGGAGCTTGTGATGTCGAAAGTGTCAGAGCCACATTTTTGCCGTTGATTTCGAGCACCTCAGAGATGGTTAGTATCTAAAGTCAGAGGGAAAGTACGTTTACATTACACAATATGGTTGGGCACAGGGGCTCACACCTGTCATCCCAACATCTTGGGAGGCCGAGGCGAGAGGACTGCTTGACCCCAGGAGTTTGAAACAAGCCTGGGCGACATAACGAGACCTTGTCTGTACAAAAATTAAACAAGAAAAATAGCTGGGTGTGGAGGCTGAGGTAGAAGGATTGCCTGAGCCCAGGAGTTGGGGACTGTGGTGAGCTGTGATTGTTCCACTGCCCATCAGGCTAGGTGACAGAGTGAGACGTGGACTCAAAAAAAAAAAAAAGAAAAAGAAAAAAGTTATAAGCTGCCCAGGCCCACAGTGGAACCCAGATGAAGGGATATTCCTGCTGTGTTATAGTCTTTCTAGTGCCAGAATTTGGAACTATGATCAGATAAGTGCAATGTAGAAGTCATATGAGTTATGGGTAGAGGAGCATTCTTTGAAGGGACAGGTTTTGTTCCTTAGCAGCACACTGTCTCCGAGTGGACTGGCCTGCAATAATCTAGGGTATGCGTCATGACAGGTTGCCACAGGGAGAGTGGCATTAGCCAGCAGATACACTCTGCCTCTCTCTCAGCTCATGACACTCCATCCTTGAGAGTTAGGCTACTGGACTCCCTGTTAGGCTTGAAAGAAATATTTCAACAGCATACCTAGATATGTTTATGCACCAAAAGAGGGTGGGGAAATCATTCCTTAAACTATCCTTTGAAAACTTCAGAGATTTAATAGTACGTGCCCACATTTTTATAAAATAAGCTTTTTAAAAAATGGAAGTATAACATTGATATAGAAAAATACATAATTCACGAGCGCCTAGATCAATGCATTTTTTCTTTTTTTTGAGTTGGAGTCTCACTTTTTGTCACCCAGGCTGGAGTGCGGTGGCATACTCACAGCCACTGCAACCTCGACCTACTGGGCTTAGGCGATCCTTCCCCCCTCAGGCTTCCAAGTAGCTTGAACTATAGAGGCATGCCACCATGCCCAGCTAGTTTTTGTGATTTATTGTAGAGACAAAGTCTCACAAGTTGCCCAGGCTGGTCTCGAACCCCCAGGCTCAGGCAATCCTCTCGCCTCGGCCTCCCAAAGTGCTGGGACTGCAGCCACTGTGCCTGGCTGGTCAATGCATTATTACAGAACAAACACCCCTTGTCACTACACCACCCAAGACAAGAAAAAATTGCCAGGTCCCATAACCTCCCCCGCACCCCTTCCAGTCAGAACCCCTGCCTCCTCCCCAGGGGTAATCACTATTCTGTCCTCTAACACTAGGGATTAGTTTTGCCTATTTTTGACATTTTTATAATTGGACCCTTGAATGACATGGGGGTTGGGGTGCTGACACCCTCCCTACTACGCTGCGGTTGAAAATCCGAGTATATAACTTTTGACTCCCAAAACTTAACTAAGAGCCATCTATACTGGGAACCTTCCTGATAACATGAACAGTCGATTAATACGTATTTTGTATGTTTTATGTACTATGTACTGTATTCTTAAAGTAAGCTAGAGAAAAGAAAACATTATTAAGAGAATTATAAGAAAGAGAAAATACTTGGTAGTACCACCCTGAATTTATTTACTTATTAAGATTGGAAAATATAGTTTATTTAGAAAGTAAATTAGAGAGAGAGAGAGAGAAAGAGGAGATTCACCTCCCCAAGGAAGGGGAGAGGCCAAAGCTTAAGAAAACATGACCTGGCCATAGCTCAAAGAGCACATGGCCACACCATAGCTCAGCAAAGCAATGGCCACCCTTATTGTTTCTGCAAGTTGACGTCATCTGATTCTAAAACGAACCGTCCATCTGGAGGGCGGACGCCCTCAGCTGCAGCTCTCGACCTACCTACATGTCAAGCAGTTTGGCTCTTTCTTGTGACATCAGGATTGTCCTCTGCATCTTGAAGCACTTCCAGCCTCGCTAGTGGCACTTCGTGTGAGTCCCATGACGTTATTCAAGGTCTCCGGTATTGCACTAAATACGATGAGAACTATGTGAGAAAGGGAGGTCGCTCCCGACTGTGTCATGCAGTTTAGGGGAGACAACTGATCAGCCTCACACAGTGCATTGTAAGGGGACACTTGAGCACTTGAGCTCACCACCATAGCCAGGGGTGGCTGTGAAATTATTTCAGAACAGCATTACTGCAGTGAATTATGCAGTTTTGACTTAGTACTGCATCTTTGCATTTGTGTACATCTCTCAACTGTGAGTGGCACCCTGGATTGTCTGTGTTTGGGTGTGCATTTTGATAAATTTTAATTTTTATAATAGATTTGTGTATATTTTATGGTAGTCAGTGACAAAATAGACTAGTAACTATATATATTTTATGTATTCCTAACATACATTTTAATTAATTTTTCTGATATTTTTAAGTTGAATGATTCATCTGTGAGTTTTTTTCAAATTGTTCCAACCCTCCACAAAATTTCCAGTGTATTTATGGGAAAAAATCCATGTTGAAGTGAACCCCTACAGTTCAAACCCATGTTGTTCAAGGGTCAGCTGTCATTTGTATTTGCGATTGTCTTTTCACTCTTTAAATGGTGTCTTTAATGGATATGTTATTAACTTTAAGTAGTGGTAGTCATCTGGTTTATCAGTGCTTTTCTCTGTGGTTAGTGTCTCTTGTAGCTTATTAAAGAAGCTCTCCTTTTCTCAAAGTCATGAATGTATTTTCCTGCTTATCTTTTAGAAACATATTGCTTTGCCTTTTACGTTTAGATTTTTAATCCACTTGGAAGGGATTTGCTTATTGGGTGAGGAGGAGTCAATATTCATTTCTTCTTATGCGGATATCCAGTCATCCCAGCATCATTTGTTGAAAGACTGTCCTTTTCCTACTGTTTGGCAGTGCCACCTTTGCCATAAATTAAGTGTCCAGTATTATTTACATGGTTATGTCACCTGTTTTTTTAATGTAACTTTATGTCATGCATATTTTCCAAGTTAATAATTTGTCAACAATTAATTGTAGATGAACTGTTGTGTGTATATATACAGTATATGTCTGTTCATGGACTTTTTCCTATTCCATTGTTTTATTGATCTATTCCTGTGCTTGTACCACACTAATTATTATAGTTTTGTTGTAAGTCTTCTTATCCAGTCAAATAAGTCCTCCAACTTTATTCTTTGAAATTTCTTGGCTATTTTTGAACTTTTGCACTTCCATGTAAATTTTAGAATAAATTTGCCAATTTACGCAAACACATACAAACCCCGCTAGAATTTTTATTTGGTTTGCATTGAATCTATAATCAACTTGGAGAGAAGTGACATTTTTATAACACTAAGACTTCTGTTCTGTGCATGTGGTTTATCTCTCCATTTACATAGCTTTCTCCAATTTCTCTCAATAATGTTATTTAATTTTCTGAATAGAAAGCTTATACATCTTTTGTTAGATTTATTCTAGATATTTGAATGTTTTTTATGCTTCCCTTTTCTCTAGGATTTGTACCACAAATCCTCACTGTCTTGGAAACTTTCCAGGAAGCCCCAACTTTTTATTTCCAGTTCCTTTTTCTAGTGTTCTTACTTGATTTTAATCAGAGAATTTCTCCAAAATAATCTAGTTTGCTCTTCCTGGATGTGGCATTTTTCCATGGTAACTCCAATTTATTTTAATTTATATATTGCTTTAATTTTGTTTACAGCTATATATAGAAAATAATTGTTTCTTCTAGTAATGCTTTACAAAAATAACATTTTTGGTGACTGAAAATCCAGAAAACATGCATTCATATGTTGTATTAATTTTTGATGTAGGAGTTTATACAAGAAATAGAAATTTTCGGCTATATAAATCATCAAAAATAGGAAAGCACGTGACTTTGGAGATTGCTGAAGATAACAAATTTTTTCCTACACAGTCAAAAAATATTTCTGAAGAATATCAGTATTTTCTCTCTTCTTTGGTCAGCAATGTCAGGTATGTAGTACAAATGTCAAACCATTGTGTATTCATGAATATTTATTAAGCAGTGAGTAGCATTGTATACTACTAAAATGTGAATCATGTAAATTCATTCTACCTTAAGAAAAAGAAAGTCAGTTATTTAAAATTCTAAGTTAACTGTTTTTTTCTCCACTAACTGAAAAATAACAGTAAAACATTTTATAAATACTTAGTTTTCTTTTTATTCTTTTACAATTATATTGCATACATTTTTCAGTTTTTCTAAAATAATTATCCCTTCTATAAAAAATAAAACAATACTATTAATCTTGCACTTGGAAATGTAATTACTGTTAATGTCTCATTTCCATACATCATATACACACATATGTAATTTACATAGCTCCTTTATTTAAAAATATTCTTGTGATTATTATTTACATGTTTTTTTCTATTCAGTGTTATATTATGAATGTATGTTAAGTTAATAATTTGCCAACTGTTAATTGTAAATTAGCCTAATTTTCTACTTTAATGACATACTCTAATTTATTGTCAGTTTTATTTGTGGAATTTAGTTTAGATTCTCATATTTTGATCATTTAAACAAATATGAGTGTCATCTTCCAACAGAAATACAGTAAATCCTTACTTAGCATCTTTGACAGGTTATTGGAAACTATAACTTTTTTTTTTTTTTTGAGTCGGAGTCTCACTCCGTCGCCCAGACTGGAGTGCAGCGGCCGCTCCCGGCCACCGCAGCCTCGAACCTGCCGGGCTCCGGCGATCCTTCCGCCTCAGCCTTCCAAGCAGCCGGAATTACAGGCATGCGCTACCACGCCCGACTGGAAACTATAACTTTTACATAAAACAATGTTTAACACGAAGCCAGTTTTTCTTATTAATGTTATAATGAAACGACATTGAACAAACAGCATTGCCTGAGGACCTGCCGTGTGTGTTGCTCTGTCAACGACATTATGTGAGGACTCACTGTACTGGCCTTCATCTGCTTTTTTTCTGGACTGACAGTTTTGTCAACCCAGGACACGTGGTGAAGGGCCAGGCAAAGTTGCCATCGACTTACTATGATTCTTTTCCCTTTGCCTTTCCTAAATATAATTTTAAGGAAAAATTCTGTAGAAATTAATTTTAATAATACACCCTTACAGAACATTGCGGTCATAGGACAGTTGTGTCAGAATAGCTAACCACTGCTACCCAGGAAGGCAGGAAGAGGGATGGTTTTTGTTTACATCTCTCCATACTCTTGAGTTCCTCTAATGACTAACATTTCTCAGAAGTAAGGTCTTAGTGTCTTTACTTTTAAAATGGAAATCATAATACCTATCGGATGGCGTTATTGAAAGGCCTAAATAAGTTAAACTGTACACAGGAAACATTTCCAGCAGTGTTCAGCACATGGTATCTGCTCAGTAAACGTTAGTTGGTCGCAGTAGTAGGGTCAGATTCTCCAAATGGTAGAAAGGTGGTGTCAGAACTGTCTGACTCTGGTTGGCACCAGAACATGGTCAGATTCTTTCTCCCATTAGCCTGTAGCACAGCCTGGAGTGCAGGTCATGGCCCATTACCAAGTCCGATTTCTTTGCAACTTAACTACTAATCTTACTGCAGCTCTTTTACCGAATAGGGTTACCTTAATTGTCTTTTGTGTATCCGGTACATACCAGGTATTTTACTCCTGCAATAAAGGCTGAATTCTTTACGGTTTTAATGTATCTTTTCTTTCAGTTAATTTTCATCTGTTTTTCCCTTTGCTTTCATCCCTCTTTCCTTCTTCATTTTTTTTTTTACTATGAGTCACACTTTAAAAATTATTGTAACAGGAAGTTCAAAGTCTCTGTGTGTTGGTAAACAGAATTATACAATCATCCTCAGGATGCTCAGATCTATGGATGCTCAAGTCCCCGATGTAAAATGATGTAGTATTTTCGTGTAACCCGCATACAACCTCCCGTGTACTTTAAATCATTTCTAGATTACTTATAATACCGAATACAATGTAAGGGCTAGGTAAAGAGTTGTTAGACTATTTTTTTTATTTGTATGAGTTTTTGTTTTTTAAACATATTTTCGACCTGCATGTGGTTGGATCTGCAGATACAGGGGCTTGGGGGGCCAAGGCTGACTGTCCTTCTGCCACTGACTTCAGCAGCCTTGGAGCCCTCAGAGTCACTCTGTAATTGAGGAAGGTATTTCAAATGACCACCAAACTCCTTTTTTTTGGAGACAGTGTCTCACTCTGTCACTCAAGCTGAAGTGCAGTGGCATGATCATGGCTCACCACAGCCTCCACCTAGTGGGCTCAGGCAATCCTTTCATCTCAGCTTCCCGAAGAGCTGGCAGTACAGGCGCAAACCACCATGCCTGGCTAATTTATTTTACTTTATTTTTATTAGAGATGAGGTCTCGCTATGTTGCTTAGGTTGCTCTTGAATTCCTGGGCTCAGGTGATCCTCCCGCCTTGCCCTCCCAAAGTGCTAGGATTACAGGCATGAGCCACTGTGCCTGGCCTTTTATAAAATGTTATGTCCTTTAATTGACAATTCACACTTTTTAATATGGGTAAGATTGGTACTTTTGTGGGCAAATATGGCAGAAATGCCCTACAATAATTATCTGTTGAACAAGGGATTTTTATATGGAACTATTTGGAGTTCAGTTTCCTTTCTGTAGCGATGCTTCTTTAATTCTACTATAATGTGACTTTGTTTCTTTTACTTATCTTCTTCAGATTCTCCGATACTTTGAGAATTCTTACATGTGAAACATCTCAGAATAAGCAAAAAGGAGTTGAATATTTGAACAGTATGAGCACTTCAGGTAATTTGAAGAAAAAAACCTCCCACCAAAATCTAAGGCTACAAAATCTAGAAATCTGAAATCTTAACTGTTCATATCCACTGATCTTTTAAAACTACTTCTAAGTTTCTATCCAAAATGGGAAAAGTATAAAAGAGATGCTTATTAAAGCATTATTCACTAATGTTCATTTTGTGATGTTTCAAAAAAGACCAAAATAATGTAGATCATTTGTATAAAATAAATGTATATTAAAACACAAATGAAATGTTCTCTTTCACCCTTAACTAGGTAACCAATACAGTTGTTTCCTATTTAACCTAACAGAGCTCTTCTCATACGTCCAGTATGGGAAGTTCGTTTCATCCTTTTAATGGTTGCATCGTTTTTCTTGGAAAGGCTCTATCATAATTTGCCCATTTTTGTTCTGAAAAACGTGGTTTTTTTCCCTAAGATTTCTTCCATAAGCCCTCTAGTAAACATTTTTATAGACGTAGTTTGGTATATTGTAATTTATAATAGTGAAAAACTGAAAGCGATCTAAATGCACAACAAAATTGGATTGGTTACATACTATGAAATACTCTGTAGCCATTACATTTAAAATTATAAAGCCTATATAATGTGGAAAACACCCATTTATGATGATGAGAGGAAAAGTAGGCTCTAAAATTATATGTATAGTATGATCACAAGTTTATTAAAATCTGGATGACATTTTCTTTCTTTTTTTTTAAAGTCTTTAAACAAAGTTTATTAGAGAGAGACAGGATAAAAGAAAAGAGGACATGCCAGAGCTGGCACTGGCAAAAGAACCGCCAACATTTTCTTATATGTTCGTTTTCTTCTGGTTGTTTTATATGTATTTATAGACGTTGGGGTTATTTTTCTCGTTTCTAGATTAATATATTTTTCCAATATTCCAATTATATATGTTGCTTTTGCGAGTGAAATAATAGACTGTTTTTTAAGAGCACTGGATTTTTCTATTTTTAGCAGTTAAATACTATTTTAAGACTAGATGCAGTGGTTTATGCCTGTAATCTCAGCACTTTGGGAGGCCAAGGTGGAAGATCGTTTAATCCCAGGAGTATAACACCAGCCTAGCAACATAGCGAGACCTCGTCGCTACAAAAAATTAAAAAGTCAGCTGGGCATGGTGGCACACGCCTGTAGCCCCAACTACTTGGTAAACTGAGGTGGAAGGATGACTTGAGCCTGGAAGTTTGAGGCTGCAGGGAGCCGCAATTGTGCCACTGCACTCCAGCCTGAGCAACAGAGTGAGACCCTGACTCAAAAGAAAAAAAAAATTTATTTTAAAAAATATATCTATTTTAAGTAGGTCATCCTAAATTATTATGGTAGAGTCTTAGATACAAACTACAATTGGATCGTCATGCTTTCCAGCTGAAGTCCTCTGGGAACGCCTGTTGGGAGCAGGCTGTGTTTACGATTCACTGCCACAGAAGAGAACATCCCCCAGGAAAGACGGGAGCATTGAAATCAGAGGGTATCAGAAAGAACACAGGATTGGGGCTTGGAATAGGTGGTACTGGGTAATAGTCCAGGAAGTGTGGGGTTTGTTTGGATTTGGGTGTGGTCAAGGACAGCTCTGTGATCGGTCATCTGAGTAAACCTGATCTAGAAGGAAGGCAGACTCAGTCTGCAGTTGGTACTGTGAAATCCACTGAACATGGGCAGGTCTGGGCAGGAAGGAAGCGCCTCAGTTAGTGCTGAGAGCTGGAGGTTGACTTATGTGAACTTGTTCAAGACAGAGCATGCTATTGAGGGAACTAATATTTACTGAACGCTTGCTGGAGATGCCAGGCCTGTTTTAGGCATTTTCTTTCAGGTGTCCTGGCAAAAGGAGGAGAAGACAAGGATGAATTGGTACAGAAGCAGCAGTTACTTAGGTTAGCCAGGATGGGGGTGTCTGGTCATTTTTGTGTCCTGTTTTGTCCGTGTTCGGACATGATTACAGAGTGGTCATGTGTGTGTCTTGAATCCTCATGACCACAGAGTGGCCTTATCTGATGGTGATGTTCTGTGAGATTGTTGAGTTCCCCAGAAGCTCGCCCAGGCTGAGGAGTGAGCGCCCAGCCAGCTCTGGACACCAAGGTCCAGCCAATAGAACCAGACCAGCTCCTTGCCAGAATGAAGACAGCAGTTGAAGTCATTTCAAATGCTTTTTATGAAAATTAGTCAACATTGAGAGGATTGAATTTTACTTGCTTTCTTGGAGGGTAACAAACATGAGCTGACTGAAAGACAAATTGAAAAGAAGGAAAAAAAAATCTGCGGGATTACAAAACCCATCATAGTATGAAAAATAATTTAATAAAAATGTAACTTCTCAATTTTTAGCTACTGTAGTTTATAAATAATTCTTGTCTTCTCTGTTGCAGGAGAAACCATCCAAGGTTTTCAGTGTTCACCCTACCCTGAAGTTGATCATTTCGTCCTTTCCTTAGTGAATAACCATGGCATTAGAGGAGGTAAAGCTACTCTTATTCCTCATGAACTGTCGTATTATCAAGTAATAGTACCTTTAGAAACGTTGTCTGCATTTTAGGAATTCGGCGTTGGAACTACTTTTTCCCAGAAGAATTATTGGTTTATGATATTTGTAAATATCGCTGGTGTGAAAACATCGGAAGAGCCCACAAGAGTAATAACATCATGTGAGTTACAATTACATGCTTACAATTTTTAAAAGTTTAGAGTATAAAAATTATTTTGTCTTTCCAATCAATCGAGTTGTAATTATGTTTGTTGTATTTGGTTGGTGTTTTATAATACTTAATTGGAATATCTTAATTACTGTGCTGCCTCTAGCACATGTCAGCTTTATTTGGATTTTATTTGATAAACAGCCCTTGGACAGTATGTCTTGAGAGGACGAAGGTCGAGGTGGACGGGAACGAGGGTGACAGAACGTGTGGCTCTCCTTCCTGTTGCCCCTGGCCCCTGCCACCCTGTGGAGTCCACGGAACATGGACAGGTCTGGGCAGGAAGGAAGCGCCTCAGTTAGTGCTGAGAGCTGGAAGTTGACGTACGCCAACTTGTTCAAGACAGAGCGTGCTGTGGAGGGAACTAATACTTCCTGAATGCTTGCTGGATAATGCCAGGCCTGTTTTAGGCATTTCCTTTAAGGTGCCCCTGGCAAAAGGAGGAGAAGGAAGGGAAATAGAATTTTTAATAGAGGGAGATGGTTAGAACAGAAGAAAAGTAGAAACCCAGCAGTTGTTGGTCATGTGAGAAACGTTGCTGTTTTATATTTCATGTCCCAGCTGAGCCTTCCATATCATCAAGCACATCCAGCCCAGGCACGAGATGTGGGAAGTGGTCAGAAGCTTTTGCTGGAAAGCTGGACGACATGCTGGGTGGCATGATTCAGTGCTGAATATATCATAGTTTATAGACTTAGATTAATTCAGTCTTAGAAAGCCTTCGAAAACTATATGCTCAACACATAAGACTAACAAAAAACACAAAGGAGACCACCTATAGTCCCACGACCCAGTGATAACCATATTATCATTGACATGTCTATTTTTCCACGCATATTAATTTATCAAGAAGTCATGATCATTCGATGATCATACCAAGTTGGATTTGTCCATTTAACAATATGCTGGCTATGAGTGTATCATAGACGGTGCTTACTATTTTGAGGCATGTTACTTCTATGCCTAGGTGTTCAAGGGTTTTTATCATGAAAGAATGCTGGATTTTATCAAAAGTTTTTCTATGTCTAATGAAATAATCATGTGGTTCTTGTTTTTACATCTGTTGATGTTATTTAATTACAGTTATGGTCTTGTGGATGTTGAATTAGCCATGCATCTCAGGGATGAAACCTACCTGGTCACTACAGATGATTTTTGAGATGTGTTGTTGGATCCAATTTGCTAGAATCTTGTTGAGAATTTTGCGTCTATGTTCATTAGGGATATTGGCCTGTGGTTCTTTTTTTTTGTTGGATCTTTTCCCAGTTTGGGTATCAGTGTGATGTTAGCTTTGTAAAATGATTTGAGGAGAATTCTTTCTCAATTGCCTGGAATACTTTCAATAGGATTGGTATCAGCTCCTTCTTGTGTGTTTTGTAGAATTTTGCTGGAAAGCCATCTGGTCTGGGGCTTTTTTTTTTTTTTTTTTTGTAGGAATTTTTCTTACAATGGAGTCAATTTCCTGAGTTGCTATTGTTCTATTTAGTGTCTCAGTGTCTTTTTTTGGTTCAACCTTGGGAAGTTTTGTGATGTCAAAAAGTCCTGAATTTCCTCTTGAATATCAAGTTTGTTTCCACAGTGGCGTGCATAGTTACTCTCTGATAGTCTTGTACTATTACATAATTACTCATCCCTTCTACTTCCCCCACCTTTCTATCCTTGAGTCTCCGGTATCATTCCCCTCTCAATGTCCATGTGTTCACATCATTTAACTCCCACATGTAAGAGTGAACATGTGGTAGATGACCCTTTGTTTCTGAGTGATTTCATTTAAGATAATGGCCTTCAGTTCTATCCATGTTGCTGTAGAAAACAAGATCTCATAATTTTTAAGGTAGAATAGTATGCGTGTATGTATGTAGATGTCAAGAGCTGTTCACCATAATCAGAAGTGTCTGGATGCTGATGGGAACCACCTTGAACACCTCTTGTCATTGCAGAAGTCAAGCGTGACTTGTATTCACCTTATTGAGCATTACAATTTTAATAAAATTTTTCTCTTCTTTAAAATGTATATACCTTTTTGGCATCATACATATACATATATATATATGATGTATATATTATTTTAAATCATTTGTTGATGGGCAATTAGGTTGATTTCATATCTTTGTCATTATGAATAGTGCTGCAATAAATATTTTATATAATAATTTCTTTTCCTTTGTGCAGATACCCAGTAGTTCAACTGCTGGATCAAATGGCAGTTCCATTTTTACATCTACGAGAAATCTTTATACTTTTCTTCATAGAGGTTGCACTAATTTAAGTGCCCGCCAACAGTGTATAAGTATTCCCTTTTTATTTTTATTTTTGAGTCAGAGTCTCACTCTGTCACACTGGCTGGAGTGCAGTGGCATGCTCGAGACCACCGCAGCCTTGACCTGCTGGGCTCAGGCTATCCTTCTGCCTCAGCCTTCTGAGTAGCTGGAACTACAGGCATGCGCTACCATGCCTGGCTAAATTTTTTTTATCTTATTCTAGAGATGAGTTCTCACCGAGTTACCCAGGCTGGTCTCAAACCCTTGGGCTCAAGCAATCCTCTAGCCTTGGCCTCCCAAAGTGCTGGGATTACAGACAACAGCCACCACACCCAGCCCATTCTTTTTTTTAACTGTGTAATAGATCATCCGTACATCTTAAAGGCTAGCACTAAAATAAACACCTGCCATATCTACCACGCACCTGAAGAAATAGAACTTGACCAAACCTCAGAAACACTTTGTGGGCCCAACCCTAATTTCTTCCTCTTCCCTGGCCTTCAGAGATGACAGCCATTATCCTCGATTTTGTTTAATCTTTCCCTTGCTTTTATGATTTTTTTTCAGTATATGTTTGTATCCCTACATGATATATTATTCTGTTTTACCTGTTTTGAATTGTATCATGTCACTTGCTTTTTGGTCAACATTGTATCTGTGAGGTTCATCCATGTTGCAGCATGCAGTGGGAGCTTGTTTTCAAAACTCTTGTGGGGTGTGCCCTTCTATAAATAGAAGTATGCCATAGTTTATCTGGTCCTACAATGGACAGTAGGGTTGCCCTTATAAACCATCAAGCTATGAAGTTTCTTGTACACGTCACCTAGTATACATGTGCTAGAGAGTTCCTCAAAGTATGTATCTAAAAGTGGAATTGCTGCACCACAAAATATGCACGTTTAATTTTACTAGATAATACACTGTTTTCCCAAATGGCTGTGCTAATTTATACTGCCAGCAGTGTCTGAGGTTTCCCGCTATTCTACATTCTCACCAACACTTTAGTATTGTTAGGCCTTAAAGGCTGGTTTTGCTAATCTGGTGGGTATACAACTGTATTTGGTTTCCATCAGAATTTCCCTGATTGCTAGTCGAGCTGAGGATTGGATTACTGAAGCATACTCGCACAAATCACGCTCTTGTCCAATGTCAACCTGTCTAAAAAAGTTAAGGATACCAGGAATGCAGAGGCACAGGTGAGGCAGAGCGAGGCCTGAGACATCCAGCCCAGCACCCCAGGCCCTTCCTGCTCTCTCTGACGTAGGTAGAAACTGGGGCAGAACTGAGCAGACACTGCACACGGCAGGGAGCACTGAGGTTATGACATCTGCATTTTAGAGTCGGGCAGTTGCACGGAATGGGCGGCATTTCCGGGAAACCAGGCCTCATAGATCCGTAGATTCTAGGCTTATTCACCATATGCAATTCTAACATTAAAACCATCCTACAAAGAGCACTCTGTTGGTAAATCTGTTCTCCTAGCATTTGGTCCAGAAGTTCTGAAATTTTCTTGGTTTATGATGTCATAGTCATTTTTTCACTCTTCCTCTGAGGCCAAAAGAAGTACCTGAGTTCTGTTAAGGGATTAGTTATTTTCAAAGAATTTGGTAAGTATTTGTGTCCTAACAATTTTGCTGTTTGAAAGATAATATTCATAAATTAGAAATAAATACTTAAATTCTTTCATTCTTAAATACTGTGACTTAATGGGATGCATGAAGAATTCTATTTTTACTAGTTATCAGATTGTTAGATTTTCTGTAACTTTTAATATATGCTTGGTGTGTTTTTATCTAGTACATTGTCTACTACACCAAAATTTTTAAAGTTACTGGCAAAAACTGTCATAACATTCTTATATTTTACATATATGTGGCATTTAATTTCTAATATTTATTTTTGATTAGTCTTGTTTCATTGTCTTCAAAAAAAATTTTTTTTTTTTTGAGTTGGAGTCTCACTCTGTCACCCAGACTGGAGTGCA
>NW_007246988.1:32607-87590 GCF_000164805.1 Carlito syrichta
GCGGGCTCAGGCAATCCACTCACCTCAGCCTCCCAAAGCACAGGATTACAGGCTGAGCCACTGAGCCCAGCTGTCTTCAAATTTTAACCTTAATTCTTTTTAGTTTTTGCTCTTCATTACTTCCTGCCTTTTATTATATTAGAGTTTATTCTATTGTTCATTTTTCAAGTTAGTTAATTCCTTTATCTTTAGCCATACTACTTTCATAAGCTTTTAAAACAATGAATTTCCCTCCAAATTTCACTTTAGCTGCATTTCACATATTTTACTATGTAGATTTTCAGTTTTCAGGCCTAATCATTTTGTACTTTCCATATTTTTTGCCTCATAAACATTGGGTATTTAGAAATGTTGATTTCCAAATAGTGAGTTTCTGTAAGCTATCTTTTTATTTATTTCTAGATCTTGCTTCGTGGTCAGAGAATGTGCTCTGTGTGAACTGATACTTTTACATTTGACAAGATTCACTTTATAGCTTGGAGTCAATTTTTATCATTATATGATTATAAAAAGTTGATTCATATCTGCCTGTTAGAGCAAACTTGTTCATTGCTTTTAAATTGCCATTCTTATTTTCTGTATTATTTTCCAACTTTTTTGGGTGGTTATCTGACCTAGTAATTACTGAGAGTACATTTTAAAAATCTTGGCTTATGATAGATTTATCCTTGTCCATTTTTGCTCACATATTTCTTGAAGTTGTATTATTTATTGCATTAGGTTGAGGATTGTTGTATCTTTTTGGGCAGGACTTTTATCATTATCCATCTTTTGCCCTGAAGTCCATTTGTGTGATATTTTTGGGAACCAGTTTTCTTTTGATTGGTGTATATCTACTTTCATTCTTTTACTTAACTTTTCTCCATCTTTAAGTCTTAGGAATATCTCTTATAATCAGCATATAGCTGTATTTTGTTTACCATCCAGTCTGGGTATTAATACTTTTCTTTTTTTGAAACATAAAGGATTCTCGTTGATCTGAAGAATGAAGTTTGGTATCAAAAATGTCATGATCCTGTATGTAAAGCAGAACACTTCAAATCTGACTGTGAGTTATTAATTTTTACACTTCCCACAAAGTAACAATCAGCTACTGTATCAAATAGTTACACTCTCTTCCTGATTCAGGTTTTCCATTACCTGCTGAAGTATGTCTCCTGTTTCTTCTCAAAGAAGTAAGTACAGTCTCTGGTCTTCCTCATTACTAACCAGTTCTCGGCACAGTAGTATAATTGAGTTATAAGCAGGATCTACACTGTGTCTAGATTATCTTGATAACCTTTTTTTCCCCCCTTGAGTTGGTGTCTAGCACTGTTATCCAGGCTGGAATATAGTGGCTCACCACAGCCTCGACCTCCTGGGCTCAGGTGATCCTTTTACCTCAGCCTCCCGAGTAACTGGGACTACAGGTGCATGCCACCAATCTTGGCTAATTTATTTTTAATTTTTTTTTTTTGATTTGGAGTCTCACTCTCAACAGAGTGAGTGGCCGCTCCCGGCCACCGCAGCCTCCACCTGCTGGGCTCCGGCGATCCTTCCGCCTCAGCCTTCCAAGTAGCTGGAACTATAGGTGCACACTACCACACCCTGCTAATTTTTGATTTATTGTAGAGATGAGGTCTCGCCAAGTTGCCCAGGCGGGTCTCGAACCCGCAGGCTCAGGCAATCCACTCACCTCAGCCTCCCAAGGCATGGGATTACAGGCTGAGCCCGGCTTATTTTTAATTTTTTTACAGAGACAAAGTCTCACTATGCTGCCCAGGTTGATCTCCAACTCCTGGGCTCAAGCAGTCCTCTCACCTCAGTCCTCCAAAGTGCTGGGATCATAGGCACTCAACTCAATAACTTTTAAATGGAATGTTTGGTACCTTGTTTTCACTTAGGAATATATTGTAGTGATTTTTACATCTCAGTACATACCTGATAATAAGCACCTTATTGTTTTTCACTGCTACATGAGAAGCTGTATATCAATTTATTGACCCAGTCTCAGACATTTAGGAAGTTTCTCATTTTTTTTGCCAAAATACCCATCTTTGTGTTTATTTCAACTATATTGATAGGATGTATTTCTAGAAGTAGAACTGTTTCAAATTATATGCAGTTTTAATTTTGGTAGATAATACCAGATTGCCAGACCAACATTTTTTCTTTTAAAGATTTTTTTTTTTTTTTTTAGCTGGCATCTCACTCTGTCACCCAGGCTGGGCAGTAGCATGCTCACAATCACTGCAGCCTCGACCTGCTGGGCTCAGGTGATCCTTCCTCCTTAGCCTTCCAAGCAGCTGGAATTACAGGCATGTGCTGCCACACCCGGCTAAGTTTTTTATTTATTGTAGAGATGAGGTCTCACCAAGTTGCCCAGGGTGGTCTCCAACCTGTGGACTCAGGCAATCCTCTCGCCTTGGCCTCCCAAAGTGCTGGGATTATAGGCTGAGCCTCCGTGCCCAGCCTAAAGATTTTTATTTACTCAAATAATTAACATTCATTGTAGAATGAATGAGAAAATACATAAAAATTAAAGATGTATAAAAAGTAAAAGGGGAAAGACTCTTCCTTACTTTTAATTTGATCAGAGATAACTGACGTAAATGTCCTAGCATGTATCTTCCAGAATTTATATCTATATGTGGTTGTATTTTTTAAGTCATAGTACATACGTTATGTGGTAGTTTTTTCTATTTAAAGTACCATGAACATTTTCATTACCAAATTGTTCTCCATAAAAACGAGAGGAAACTAGACTCCACAGGTCACCTGTGAGCGCACCTAGTACCCCTCATGGCTGCCAGCACTGCTCAACTTCCACCGTCTAATCTCTACCAACCTGGGAGGCAAAAAGTGGTATTTTCAGTTTTAATCGACTTACTAGTGAAGTTGAACTTTTTCACATTTACTATTTTATGTTTATTATGAATTGCCTGCGCCTCTCCTTTTTAAAAATAATAATAATAATAATGTCTTAGCCAGGTGCAGTGGCTCACGCCTGTAATCCCAGCACTTTGGGAGGCATAGGCCAGCGGATTACCTGAACTCAGGAGTTCAAGACCAGCCTGGACAACTTGGCAAGCCCTCATTTCTACAATAAATAAAAAAAACTGGCCAGGTGTGGTGGCGCATGCCTGTGGTTCCAGCTACTTGGAAGGCTGGGGCGGAAGGATCGCCTGAGCTAGCAAGGTCAAGGCTGCAGCGGCCATGAGTGTGCCACTGCACTCTAGCCTGGGGGACAGAGACTCTGATTCAAAAATAATAATGTTTTAATATTTTATGTATTTTAGACTTTTTAAATTTTAGCTTTTTTAAGGGTCACATCTGTCAGCTTTTTCCTTTATAGTGTTATGGTTAGCATGAAAGTTACCTGTTATAAGCTGAACAAGTGCTTGAGTTTATATTCTAGAAAACTCAATCTGGTATCTATTCAATCTGATTTTTTAAATGTCTCCTGAGAAAAAAACTCCACCCAAATTGAAATCTCATTCTTGGTCTGTAAGAGCTGGACATAAAATACTGATAGTCAGATTCTCTGGTAAACAACTAGGTTAAAAAGTGTTTTGAAAAAACCAAGAACAAATTACACTTAAAAAAACTTTTGTCTCTAAGAGAAGAAAGAATGCATCATCTTTGCTGGAGTGTTATTTTGATGAGTATTCATGTTTCCAGTAGATTTTTAAGTTACTTTTTCTGCTTATGCAGTAACACCTCAAAAATGCTAAGTTGAAAGTACATTTGAGGTACAGTATTACCAACACATGGATATAACTTCTTTTGGTTTATTATTTAAAATAAAAGGTAAATAATAACCATAAAATGAATATCTATCACTTAGTTTGAACAGTTAACATTTTTTCATTTGTTTCATCTTTTAAAACAATTATTTTAAACTAAATTACCAGTGTTGTTTACCTGCTTTTCTATTGCATTAATAATCTCTCTCTTTTTTTGGAAGTCGGAGTCTCACTCTGTCACTCAGGCTGGAGTGTAGTGACACACTCGTGACCACTGCAGCCTTGACCAGCTGGGCTCAGGCGATCCTTCCACCTCAGCCTTCCAAGTAGCTGGAACTACAGGCGTGTGCCCCCATACCCCATTCATTTTTTTGATTTATTGTAGGGATGACATCTCGCTATGTTGCTCAGGCTGGTCTGGAACCCCTGACTTCAGGCAATCCTCTCATCTCCGCCTCCCAAAGTGCTGGGGTTACAGGCATGAGCCACCACGCCTGCGATAATCCCACCGATTATAAATTTATTTTTGAAAACTTCTGACGTACAGAAATGTACAAGACAAGCTCTGTCCTTCACCTAGATTTGCCATTTGTTAACATTTGGCTCCTTTGTTTTCTCCCTCTACTGTACACATGTGCATGACTATTTCTGATGAATATCCTAAGTTGCAGACATCAAAATTCTTCATCTCTTAATATTTAAGCCTGTAGCTGAAGAATAAGGACATTCTTCCATAGCTATGGTAAAATTATCAAATTAGAGAAACTGATAGAATACGGCTATATAATATACAATCTCTAGTCATATTTTGACAATTGTCCCAAAAGTGTTCTTTGTAACAATTGTTTTCAATCCAGGTTAACTTTGTTTTTGCTTTTTTTTGAGTTGGAGTCTCACTCTGTTGCCCAGGCTGGGCCTGGAGTGCAGTGGCACGCTCATGGCCATTGTAGCTTCAACCAGCTGGGCTCAGGCGATCCTTCCACCTTAGCCTTCCAAGTAGCTGGAACTATAGGTGTGTACCACCATGCCCAGCTAAGTTTTTTATTTATTGTAGAGATGAGGTCTTGCCAAATTGTCTAGTGTAGTCTCAAACCTGTGGGTTCAGGCAATCCTCTCACCTCCGCCTCCCAAAGTGCTAGGATTACAGGCATGAGCCACCGTGCCCGGCCCCATGTTAATTTTTAAAATACTTTAAAATCAGGGAAATAAATCCATTGTGAAGGTAGCAGATTTTTCAATTTGTCTTCAGCTGGACTGTCCACTTGTTAAAAAATTAAATCTACCCTTGCTCTATCTCTCTCTGGGGCTATTGAGAAGTATATGCCCCAGGACTGCAGGTAATTTCAAATTTGGAGTTTCAAGTATGTCTAAGTAGTAAGGCAGCAGCATTTGAATTAGAGCACTCTTTTCCATGGTGACATATTGGAGACAGTGTTCCTCTAGCATATTCACTTTAATATCTGTTACTGAAGATATTAATTCAACATAGATTGAGCATATGGTGAAGGCATCCCGGGTTCTGGCTGGAGAACCTTTATTTTCCTATTCCACTCTCACCTTCACCCTTCCCCACTGAATAAAGGACGAAGAGGCTACAACAGATGAAGCAGATGGAACTAGGGACGGTGAAGCCAAGAGTCCTTTTGAACCAGCGCCTGCT
Organism: Carlito syrichta; assembly: GCF_000164805.1. Taxonomy (NCBI): domain Eukaryota; kingdom Metazoa; phylum Chordata; class Mammalia; order Primates; family Tarsiidae; genus Carlito; species Carlito syrichta. Next base: position 37,993 of record NW_007246988.1, read on the forward strand.
GAGCTGACAACACGCCTGTCTTCTGACGCTGACTGGGATAATGATATCGATGATGCTTGTTTTTTAGAAGCTACTGAAGATGCTGAATTAGCTGCAGCTGCAGAGAACAGTTTCAGTTACAGTAGTGTGGCTGATGAAATTCCTGATGAACTGATCATGGAAGTACTACAAGAGTAGCTCATTAACTAGGGACACATATCACCAGGCTGTCTGAAGTCTGTGAGACTTGGTGACATAAACATATTGTATAAACTTATTATTAAACCTGTTATTATCAACTAAGTTTTATCGTTTTGTTTTCCAATGTTTGTTTTTTACTTCAGGAAACCAATTTTGTTGAAAATTAGCTTTGGTGTATTTAAATTAAGTAGAACTCTCCTTATTAACTAACCAAAATTAGTCTTTGTTCACATCCATTTAACTTTGCAAGTACTTATAGGTTAAAACTCTTTTATGTCTGAGGCTTGATTAAGATAAGATGTCAACATTTTAAAATTCATTACTCAAGACACTAACTGGAAAAGATTATTATGGCCTTTAAAACTATTAAACACTCAAACTGATGCCATTTAACATTGTTCACAGTAATTTATTTAATTAGAGTGACAAAGTAATATTAAATTCTGGTAACTAGGCTATACTTTTTAAAAGCAATTTTACTTATAAAAGAACAGTTACAGAAAGTAACACAGTAGCACGAGACTAATCTTTTTATAGGCACATTTCAATTTCAGCACGCTGGTCTTATTCCTGGTCAAGGAGCGTCTCTAATTGGCGGTTGATATTTTGCAGATGGTTTTCAGCTCCCAAAGGGGTTCTTGCTTTAAATAACAGAGCTGGAAGGCTGGATGAATCATACTGTCGAAAGGAAATAATTTACTTAGATTAACAAGTACAAAAACCTTTTTTTTTTTAAGGGACAGTCTCACTCTGTTGCACAGGCTGGAGTGTAGTGGTGCAATCATAGCTCACTGCAGCTTCCAGCTCCTGAACTCAAGCAATCCTCTTGTCTCAGCCTCCTGAGTAGCTGGGACTACAGGCACACACCACCACATCGGCTAACTGATATATTTTTTTGTGGTAGAAACAGACCCTTACGATGCTGCCCAGGCTGGTCTCAGACTCCAGGCTCAAACTTCTCCCAAAGGGCTAAGAGACTACAATCGTGAGCCACCTCGCCCAGCTAAATAGAAACAACTTTTATAAACCTGTCTTTACATAGCTCAATCCTATGACTAATGTCAATTCTGATAGAGCTTTGCATTAACTTTCATTTTTAAACTAAGATCATTAAAAAAGTTGGTTTTAGTCCATTTTCTTTAGACATGGTTGATGATATAAAGTCTACAAAACTTAAGGTGATTTTCTCATTCTGGAGACCCAGCTGGCTCAAAGAATGGTGGCATGTGAATTACTTAAAACAGAAAATCATGCCGAGGTTGGTCAAGACTTGGTTTGGGCAAGTCTGATGGTGCTGTATAAGGTCTGCTTGATCTCGTGTGTTTTAAAACACACAAAACAGTAAGGCAAGTTTTACTTTTACTGCAAGAATAATGGAATGAGAACACCAGGCCCATACAATTTCATAAGGAAAAACAATGAAAATCTACTATCTAGAAAATTATTTGGAGAATCAATTAAATGTCTTAAAGGTTGTCATTCCAAATGTTCTTGATGCTTAAAGACATAACTAGATTACAAGCCTCACAAAAAATTGAACACAAAATTCAACTCATGATTTTGTAGTTAATAAAGCCAAACTTTTTGTTGCAAATTGTATCTAACATTCCCCTTGTAGAATTTTATCAGACTTTTGATAGTTTGATTAATAACATGTTTTCAAGGTAGTTTTCTTAGTAATGAAAACTGAGCAGAAAAACTGTCACACTATACTGCCACCCACATAATAGTGGACATTTTTCTGGCATCCAACATATCCTTGCTACTAGAGAATTCAATTTAACAAATATTTGAGAGACTCATGTTAAAGACATTATGGGCACCTGCTCCAGGGAGGAAAAAAGGATACTTGGCCCTAGATGTTTAGTTTAGGAAAAGAGGTAAGACATACCCAAATATCTATTCTCCGTAAGACAAAGGGGTGGCTACTAAGAGTGTCCAGGAAGGCATCAAAGGCAGGCAACGAACAGAACAGGCCTGAGAGTGGTGTGTTCCAAACAAGGTGGAGTTGTTAAATCTGTTTTAGCCAGAGTGATTATGCTCAAATTGGATCAATGCTACTGTTAATTTCTTTATTAATGTCCCCAAATTTAGTAGCCAAAGCACCAACTCCAAACAACTTTAGATGAGTTAGATAACCCCCCCAAAACTTTTGAAAACATTCTATTTCTGGATCTCTAAGATATAAGCAAACCTTAGGCTCAGGAGAATTAACTTGGATCAAAGTTAGAAACTTAAAATTGAATTTAGAAATGGAAAACACAAATATGATCTTAAGATATATATACATTATATATAACTATACATATTTTACATAAAATTGTATTAGGGTATCAAATTTTCTGTTAATCTGAGCTGAATGGCATAACTAGCCTTCATTAAGTAGCTAAGAAAAGTGATGATAGAACAAATTTTCACTGATTTACAGTGGTGCTATTTTGGGTAGACTCTGATGTTGCATCTCCATTTATCTTTCCTCAACACTTCTGGTACCTTCACATGCAGAAGCCCTCGATGATCATATACAGCACAGAAAAAGTAAAAAGTGGTGTTACCGTTTCCTTTACTTTTGGTTCTTTCTTTTGAACATCAGAATAGTCTTGATAAAGCTGTTTTAAGTTAGATAGGAAATATGCTGCATTCCTAAGGGAAGACTTTCTCTTCTCAAGTTCATCACATTGTGTCTGCAGTTGTTTCAGCTGTGGCTCTAACCTAAAACAAAAATAAATGACATATAATACAGTGTAACAGACCCTATCCAGCACAGGAGACTGAGGAGGTAAGTATACTGAGCAAAGTGTGAAAAACCAGAGGAGGAAGACTAGATGACTTACCTTTGGCTCTGAAACTATGAATGTGTGTAAGATTCTAGGTTTCAATTTAAAACGTGTGGAAAAATTCTGAAGTGTGATGCACAATGAGTAACTGGCAGTTGACAGGCACAGAAGAATATTCCTTAGATATGCTGAAGTTCTTCGTCATCCAAGTTCTGGAAAGTTTATGTGCATGTCTGGCCAGCATTTTAGAGCCTCATGCAGGAACAGGCCACCTTTGCTGTTGATTAGGGACACCAGGGACAACAAGCTTTCCCCGTACCCCTTCCTCTTACCAAAATCTTGTCTACTTTCCAAAGTGTAATAAAACCAGTGGAAAAACTATCACAGCACCTGGATGAAAAAGGTGTGACCTTAGGCAAACTGCATCATATCTCAGTGGCCGAGTTTCTTCACCTATGAAAAGGGATAACTTGGGCTTTATGGACCAATTAAAAAAAGGAGGTGGAAAGACTGCCAATTTTTTATTTTGCTGAATAAAGATATAAAAAACAACTATCCTTTAATAAAACTTCACAGAAGAAAAGTCCTGTTTAACAGTTCTTTATGTTGAACAAAAGCAGAGTTCAGGGCCATGGTCCGGAGTGTAGAGTTGGAGTCCATCAGCTGATGGCAGACCCTGGCTCCTCCCCTGCCTAGGGGGCCTCTGGTTTTTCACATGTAAAGTTAAAATAATGATACGCCACACTTTTCCTTACAATAGCTTTTCCAAATGTACCCCACAACTTCTACAGCTTTATCTAAAAAGCAGAAGTTAGCCTTTAAACCCATCTGAGCGGCTTCAGTGATGACAAATGAACCCAGCAGTCTCAGTAGCCTCAAAAACCTGCCTCACGGGGCCGTGGGGATGACAAATGAACACAAAAAGCCTCTGGGAAAGTGCCCTGCCATGTAGAAAGCCCATAAGTGCCAGCTCTCCTTACTATGGGACCTTCAATTTTCTTATTTTGGCCTGGGCCCATGAAAACCCTATCACGGGCCAGCACTGATCCATAGACTAGATTTGGAAACCCATGGCTGTGGTGGGTGACGGCTGTGTGGACTGCAGCTTTCCCAACAAGGCCTCTGGCAGCCCTGGCCTGCAGTGCCTGGGCAGTTCTCCTGGCTCCACGCTTAGGAATGGATTCATATGAGTGCCACTCTGAGGCCTACTTTTCGACAATAACAACAGTAAGCCTTTATGCAGCACTTAGTGTTTGCCTGTGAAGCACTTTCTGTATATTTACTCATTTAACTTCCACAATACTCTGTGAGGTGTAGGTGTTACTATGCCTACATACACAAGAGACAACTGAGGTCCTGGGAGGTTAAGTAATTTGCTCAAGGTTACACAGCCAGTCAACGGGCAGAGCCTAGATTCAAACCCGGGCAAATTCTAGTACCTCTGCATTAAATCTCTGATTAGGCTGCCTCTCAGGTAAGAGCCAAGAAATCTGTTGGGAGACAGATCAGTGCAGAATTCTCCTTTGCAAAAGGGTTCTGCAACTAGGCAGCATGAGCCACCTACACCGAGCATCTGAGCTTAAGATAATCTAGAGCTTTAATACAACACAGCCAGAGGTATTACTCCCCCAAAAGACACATCATAATCACATCCTTCTAGGTAAGTTCTCAACTGGATTTTGATATTATCTTACCGAAGCAGTTCATCCTGGACTTGAATCAAACGCTGTGTCTTCTTTTTGATATCCAAAATCATCTAAACAATAAACAATAATTTCTGTGATAATTCTGTAAATACTTGAGCATTGCCATGTACGCTGTGTCAGGTATTCGTTCAATTCCTATCTTCCTAAAATTTGGTCTAATGAGAAGACAGGCATCTAAACAGCACGTGATTACAATTCGTGATATGTGCTATGAAAAAAACGAACAGAGAACCCTGGAAAAGCAAAGCAGGGACGTTTACTTCAGGATGACTGAAGAAGAAGGTGAAGGCCAGATCTGAACTAGACCCTGAGACCTAAAAAGACTTAAGATTTTATCGAGGTACACTAGGCAAATATTGAAGCAGGACAATGTTGTGATCTACTTTGTATTTGATTTTATTTTTGAATTGAGGTCTCACTTTCATCCAAGCTGGAGTGCAATGGCACGGCCACAGCTCACCAAAGCCTTGAACTCTTGGGCTCAAGTGATCCTCCCACTGTAGCCTCCTAAGTAGCTGGGACTACAGGTGTGCATCACCATGTCTGGCTAATTTTTTGGTTGTTTTTTTTTTTTTTTTAGAGACGAGGTCTCACTATGTTGCCCAGGCTAGTCTTGAACTCCTGGGCTCAGATGAGCCTCCCTCCTTGGCAACCCAAATTGCTGGGATTACAGGTATGAGCCACCATGCCCAGCTCCAGTTTGTATTTTAAAAAGAACACTGCGATATAATACATTTTATATCCCAGCCATCATTTTTAGTAATTATCTAATATCCCAGTGTTGGGCATTCAGAATGTTCGCACATGCTTAAAAGCAATGCAGAAATGACCAGTAAGAGATCAAAACTGAAAGAAAACCACAAAACTTCAAAAAGGCCTGTAACCACTGGAAAGAAAATGTACAAGTTTCAAGCCCATTTTTACTATAAATGCAGAGATGGAGCTGGCCTTCTACTCCTAGGCTCACCTCTGAGGTCAGTGTGGACTGGCCTGTTTCCTAATGCATACCAAGAGGTGTACAGTCTTCAAGATTCAGGTACAGGTCTAGAAATGAGGGCTCCTGACCCTAACCCAGTATTCTTCCCAGGCTGTCCTTTTGCCCGGACAGTTCTTTATTCTGGTTTGCTTCTTGACATCCACAAAAGCAAAATATACATTAATTAGTATTATCCATATCAGCAATCATTTTGGACTTGATAGCAATTTTAAGGCTGACTTTGGGACATTAAAAACAGGCTTAAGTTTCTGTCTTCGATTATAAGAACAATTATTTTGACACTTATGCAGCTTTAGGTGACTAGGATCCCCACTCCTTAGTTTACATTAATAGTGCTTGTCAGATCAACTACAAGGTCAACCAAATAGTAGGCTGATTAAAAAGATTTTAAAATCTTGCGCAAACTCTAAAGGTTATAAACTACTTAATTCTACATATATTAGTACTGTGTATGACTATATGACTCTATGGCTAAGTGATTTACCTTAGCATTCTTCCTTTTCAGATTTTTCAACATCTGATCTTCTTTAAACTAAATAAAACAAAACAAAATTGACATGCATTTTCCAAAAGTAACTCTTAATTACTTTCACATATTTCATATGTAGTTTAAAAAAGATGTGAAATATGGGTAGCTCTAATGAGTTTATTACTAAAATGCAAGCTTTTCTAAGACAACAGTGTGCTGCCTCAGGACAAGTGAAAAAAAAATTAGGCCAACAATTGATGTCAGTGAGCTTACCATTTTGATGAATTCTTCTTTAATATTAAAATAAAATTTGTTGATGGCTTTCTTATAAATTTTAGACTCTATTCTTTGCCTGTAGAGGAGTAAAAAACAAACAAACAAAAATAAATCTAGGTATCATAAAGGATTTTGAAAGGTGTTTCATTTGCTTAGCACATAAACAAACATGCACACAGAATTTGGCATACAATATCATCTTAAGTATCTAAGATGGCAATGTTCAGCTTGCTGCCTTTTCTCAGGCTTAAAAAGTATTGGGAACATGTCTCAGCAAAATAAAAAGAACAGAAATATTTTTCCCTGAGCCCTCTGGAATGGTGTCATCTTAACTGACACTGGCCAAGTTCACAGGTGATATTACATGATGTGGAAATGCTACGACTACTCCCAGTCTTTTCCTGCCTCCTGATCTAAATAACCAGCAGACTTTATCTCCTCCCTCTTTGCTTGCTAGCAACAGGAGGAATAATCATGTAACTCATTGGGACTAACCAATAAATCGTCATAAATCAGCTTCCCAGTTCTTCAGAAACTATAAAGCTGACCCAAATGAAGCAAGTGGTTCAAGTCCTTGTCATCAGAAGAGAGCTGATGGCCAGGCTGGGATTCTCCTGGTATGGCTTGCTCATGGTTAGACGGCAGACCCACAGTGACTGTGCAGCAGCAGTGGACACTCTGCCAAGTCTTTGGCCAATTACTTAATTGGGTTTTTGTTATATTACAGCTGAGGTTTAAGAGTTCTTTGTTTATTTTGGATAATAGTCCTTTGTCAGATATAGAGCAGAAATGTTTAATTTTGGTGAAATCCAGCTTATCAATTCTTTCATGGATGGTGCCTTTGGGCATTATCACTTAACCAACAAATTCAAGGTCATCTGGATTTTCTCCTATGTTATCTTCCAGAAGTTTTATACGAACAGTTTTGCATTCAGGTCTGTGGTTGACTTTGAGTTGATTTTTGCTAAGGGTGTACAGTCTGTGTCTAGATTCATTTTTTTGCATATCTAGTTGTACCAGCACCACTTTTTGAAAAGACTCTTATCTGTATGGTATTAACTATGCTCCTTTGTCAAAGATCATATCTTTGACTATATTTATATGGATCTATTTCTAGGCTCTCTATTCTGTTTCACCGATCTATGTCACCAATACCACAATATCTTTTTTTTTTTTCCCCTCAATTTTCAAGTGTATCTGTCTCTAAATTTATACCAAAAGCAACACCCTGTCTCTAAGGCTTTCAATAAAAAAAAAAAAAAAAAAGATATGGGGTACAATTCAGGATTAGGTACATAAGAGGTCATTGTACAGGTTAAGTTTGGGGCCTCCCATTGATTCTCACTTTGCCTGGTTTGGGATCAGGTGGCTTTCATTTCTTTTTTTTTTTTTTTAACCACAATATCTTTATTACTGTAGCTTTTAAGTCTGGATGTCAGATTGCATCAGTCCTCCGGTTCTATTATTCTCTTTCAAAACCGAGTTGGCTATTCCAGGTCTTCTGCCTCTCCATATTATCTTTAGAATTAATTTGTTTAGCCGGTCATGGTGTGGCTAAAGCCTGTAATCCCAGCACTTTGGGAAGCTGAGGTGAGAGGACTGCCTGAGCCCACGGGTTCAAGAACAGCCTGGACAACTTGGTGAGACCTCATCTCTACAATAAATAAAAAATTAGCCACGTGTGGTACCACGCGCCTGTAGTCTGGCTACTCGGAAGGCTGAGGTGGAAGGATCGTCCAAGCCCAGCAGGTCAATGCTGGGGTGGCTGTGAGTGTGCCACTGCACTCCAGCCTGGGTGATGGAGACTCCAAATCAAAAAAAAAAAAGAAAAAGAATTAGTTTGTTGATATGTAAAAAATAACTTGCTATGATTTTGACTGGGACTGCACTGAATCTATAGATCGAGTTGAGAGGAACTGACAGTTTGACAATATTTAGTCTTCCTATCCATGAACATGGAATATCTCCACTTATTTAGTTCTTCTTTGATTTCATTCATCAGTTTGTAGTTTTCTTTATATAGATCTTGTACATATTTTATTAGATTTATACCTAAGTATTCCATTGGGGGGGTGCTAATGTAAATAATATTATTTCACTTGTTTACTGCTGGTATATAAAAAAGCAATGGGCTTGTGTATATTAATCTTGTATCCTGCAACTCTGCCATAATCAATTACTAGTTCTGGGAGTTTTTGGGGTCTATTATTTCAGATTTTTGCATACAGTCACGTCATCTGAGCAAAAACACAGTTTTATTTCTTTCTTCCCAATCGGTATACCTTTTCTTGTTTTATTGCATTAGCTAGGACTTCTAGTATGGCACTGAAAAGAAGTGGTGAGAGGGATATCCTTGCCTTGTTCCTGATTTTAGTGGGAAAGTTTCTACTTTCTACTAGGTATGGTGTTAGCTGCACACTGTTTAGATATACTTTATCAAGGTGAAGAAGTTCCTTTCCAGCCTAATTTTAGTGAGTTTTTAAAAATCATGAATGAATCCTGATTTTTGTCAAATGCTTTATCTGAATCTATTAATATGATCATATGATTTTTCTTCTTTGGCTTGTTGATATGATGGATTACACTAATTGATTTTTGAAAGATGAACCAGCATTGCATGCTTGGGATAAATCCCACCTGGTTGTGATGTGTAATTCTTTCTTACACATCGTTGGATTCAATTTGCTAATTTTTTTTGAGGATTTATAGATCAATTTTCTTTCTTTTTATGGATCAATTTTCATGAGAGATATTGGTCTATTGTTTTCTTTTTTTTTTTGCAATGTCCTTATCTAATTTTAGTACTACGGTATTGCTGGCCTCATAGAATGAATTAGGAAGTATTACCTCTGCTTCCATCTTCTGAAATTTGCAGAGAATTGGTCTAATTTCTTCTTTTGATGTGTGGCAGAATTCACCAGTGAATCCATCTGGGCCTAGTGATTTATGTTTTGGGAGGTTATTAGTTATTTATTCAATTTCTTTAATAGCTATAGACCTATTTAGATTGTCTATTTCTTCTTATGTGAATTTTGGCAAATTGTATCTTTGAAGGTATTGGTCTATTTTATCTAGGTTAACAAATTTGAGAGCATAGAGTTGTTTACAGTATCCTTTTGTGTCCTTTTAATGTTCATTTGATCTGTGATGTCCCTTCTTTCAATTATGATATTAGCAATTTGTATCCTCTAATTTTTCTCTTAGCCTGACTAGAGGGTTACTGATTTTTATTGACTGTTTCAAAGAATCAGCTTTTGATTTCATTGATCTTTCTTTATTGAGTTCCTGTTTTTAATCTCAATGGTTTCTGTTCTAATTTTTATTATTTCTTTTCTTCTGCTTACTTTGGAACTAATTTGCTTATTTTTCTAGTTTCCTAGGGTGGAAGGTTAGATTATTTATTTTACATCATACTACTAACAACAACAATAACAACAAAAACCGTTAGAATAAGTGAATTAGGCAAAGTTGCCAGCTTCAAAATCAACACCAAAAAAATTGGTTGTGGAAATTAAGAAAACAATTCCATTTACAATAAGTAACACTGAAAAAAATTAAATACTTTGGAATAAACTTATCCAAGGAAGTGAAAGATGTTACACTGAAACTGCAAAGAATGCTGAAAGAAATTAAAGAAAACACAACTATTGGAAAGATATCCCATGCTCATGGATTGGAAGACTTAATATGGTGAAAATGTCCACACTATCTAAAACAATCTACAGATTCAATGCTATCCCTATCAAGACTTCAATTTTTTTTTTTTTTGCAGAAACAGGAAAAAAAAAAAATCCTAAAATTCATATGGAGTATCTAAGGACTCCAAATAGCAAAAACAATACTGAGGAGGGAAAAAAAGCTGGAAGGCTCATATTTTCTGATCTCAAAGCATATTATGAAACTACAATAATCACCTGGTACCAGTACAAAGACAGACATACAGACCAAAACAGAATAGAGAACCCAGAAATAAACCTTTAAGTGTACTGAGGGTTTATGATCTTTGAGAAGGGTGTCAAAGCTACACAATGGGAAAGAATAGTCTTTTTTAACAGATGGTGCTGAGAAAACTGGATATCCACATGCAGATGAATAAATTTTTTTTTTTTAGTTAGGAAGAGAGTAGTTTTTGTACCTAAGGAAGTTAGGTAATTTTTGTACCATATACAAAAATTAACTCAAAATGGAGTAAAGATTTAATGTAAGACTTGAAATTTTAAAACTCCTAGAAGAAAGCCTTCATGATATAGGATTTGGTAATGATTCCTTGCATGTGACATCCAAATTATAGGCAACAAAAGCAAGAATAGACTAATATAATTACATCAAACTTAAAATTTCTGTAAAACAAAGGAAACAATCAACAGAATGGAAAGACAACCAACCAAATGGAAGAAAATATTTAGAAACCACATATCTGATAAAGGGCTAATATCTAGAATATAAAGAACTCCTACAACTCAATTAATTTCACATACATACATACATGCCCCAACTAAAAAATAGGCAACTTGAACAGACATTTCTCCAAAGAACTTATACAAATGTGTCAATGAGCACATGAAAAGATGCTCAATCCCACTAAGCATTAGGGCAATGCAAAACAAAACCACAATACCATGTCACACCCATTTGGTGGCCATTATTAAAACAAATAAATGAAAACCAGAAAACAAGTGTTGGTGAGAAAGTGGAGAAACCTCATGTATTGCTGGGGGAAATATAAAATGTCAATGTAGAGAACATTATGGCAGTTCCATCCCCCCAAATTAAATAGAATCACTATATGATTCAGCAATTTCACTTGGGGGTATACACACTAAAGAAATGAAAGCACGGGCTCAAACATCAATTGTATACCAATGTTGATAGCTACATTATTCACAATACCAAAAGGGAGAACTCAGGCATTCACTGGTGGGTGAATAGATAAAGAGAATGTGATATAGTCATGTGCTACATAATGATGCTTCAGTCAAAAATGTATGGCACATCCTTTGGCGGTCTCTCTCTTACAACAGAGCTAAAACTTTCCTATCACCTAGTGACACCACAGGCATCACTCGTGTCTGTGATGGTGCTGGTACTGCTCAGTAGTATAAAAGAGCATATCCAGTTACATACACTATACAATATTTGATAATAAATGACAATATTACTGGCTTATGTATTTACTGTACACTTTTCATTATTTTAGAATGTACTCCTGCTACTTATTTAAAAAAAAAAGTTAACTGTGAAACAGCCTCAGACAGGTCTTTCAGGAGGTATTCCAGAAGAAGGCATTGTTATAAAAGGAGATGACAGCTCCACACCTATTATCACCCCTGAAGACCTTACGGTGGGACAAGATGTGGAGATGGAAGACAGTGATATTGATGATCTTGATCCTGTGTAGGCCTAGGCTAATGTGTGTGTTTGTGTCTTAGTTTTTAAACAACAAAAAAATTTTTTACCTAAAAAAATTTTTAAATTTAAAAACAGAAGAAAGCTTATAGATTAAGGATGTAAAGAAAAAAATTTTGTATGGCTGTACTATATGTGTCTTAAGCTAAGTATTATTACAAAAGTCAAAAGCTTTTAAAAATTTAAGTTTGTAAGGCAAACAAGTTACAGTAAGCTAAGGTTACTTTACTATTGAAGAAAAAAACTATTTAATAAATGCAGTGCAGCCTGAGTGTACAGTGTTTAGAAAGTCTACAGTGGTGTGCAGTAACATCCTAGACTTCACCTCCACTCACTGCGCACTCACTGACCCACCCAGAGTAACTTCAGTCACACATGCTCCATTGATGGTAAATGTTCGATACAGTTGTACCATTTAAAAAATCTTTTATATCTTATTTTTATTGTACCTTTTCTATGTTTAGATATACAAATAACTTGCCATTATGTTACAATTGCCTACAGTGTTCAGTACATTCAAAATTGCCTAAGGACGTAGTTCTCAGAACATATCCATATTGCTAAGTGATACGTGACTGTATACAGATATGATGGAATATTATTCAGCTTTAAAAAAGAAGTTCTGACATGCTACAACATGGACGAGCCTCAAGGACATCATGCTAAGTGAACGAGGTCAGTCACGAAAGCACAGACGTTGCATGAGTCTACTCATATGAGGAACTAGAGTAGCTAACCTTATAGAGACAAAGTAGAATAGTGTTTGCTGGAGAGGGAGGAATGGGGAGTTGTTGTTTAATGGGTAGAGTTTCAGCACTGCAAGCCAAAAAAGTTCTAAAGATGCACTGGCTAACAAGGTGCATACACATGGTTAACACGACTGTACACTTAAGATGGTAAATTCTGTTTTTTAACACAATAAAAAGAAAATGTTTTTATACTCCATACTTGTCAGAATGGATAAAATAAAAATTAGTGATAACAGCAAATATTGACAAGGATGCAGAGACATTGTTGAAAACAGTCTCAGTTTCTTATAAAAGTAAACATGAGAGCTGGGCTCGGTGGCTCAGCCTGTAATCCTGCGCTTTGGGAGGCTGAGGTGAGTGGATTGTCTGAGCCCCACCTGGGCAACTTGGGGAGACCTCATCTCTACAATAAATCAAAAAAGTAGCCAGGCGTGGTAGCGCGCGCCTATAGTTCCAGCTACTTGGAAGGCTGAGGTGGAAGGATCACTGGAGCCCAGCAGGTAGAGGCTGCTGTGGCCGGGAGCATGCCACTGCACTCCAGTCTGGGGGACAGAGTGAGACTCCAACTCAACAACAACAACAACAACAGCAAAAACTAAACATGCAATTGCCATATAACCCTGCAATTACTCTTGGGCATTTATACCAGAGAGATGTAAACTTACATTCATACAAAAAAACGGTACACAAATGTTCATAGCTGTGTGTTTGTAATAGCCCCCTATCTGGAAACAACCCAAATTTAATGAGTGAATGTCAGACAAACCATGGTATACGCACACCATGGAATACTACTTAGTAATAAATCTAAAGGGACTACTCATGCCTGTGGCAATTTGGATGACTCTCCAAGGTATTACTCTGAGTAGAAAAAAGCCAATCCCAAAAGCCTGCATACTAGACAACTTCATTTATGTAGCATTCTTGAAATGGTAAAATCATAGAAATGGAGAACTGGTAAGTGGTTGCAAGGGGTCTGGGCTGGGGGAGGGCTAGAGGGACGTGCATATGGTTATAAAGGGCCACATGAGGACACAGGCAGCCCGAAGACGCAGGGATCCTCTGGGTAATAGAACTTTTCTGCATCTTGGCTGGTGGCAGATACACAAATGATAAAGTTGCACAGAATTACATATACACACACACACAAGCGAGTACAAAGAAAACTGAGGAAATCTGAAGAAGATCAACACATGCGAGCAGTATTAGTATCAATATCCTGGCTGTCATACTGTACTGCAATTTTGTGAAATTTCACTATTGGGGGGAACTGCTTACAGGGTACATAGAATCTTTATAAATTCTTACAATTGTGTGTAACTCTACAAGCATCTCAAAAGAAAACATTTAATTAAAAAAGGATAAGGTTGTAACTGTTTATAATTAAACATTGAATTAAACAAAAAAACTTGTGAATAAAAAAAGCATTTCCACATACTCATGTTCACAGCAGCATTATTCACAATAGCCAAAAGGTAGAAGCAATCCAAGTGTCCACTGATGAATGAATGGATAAACAAAAGTGGTGTGTACACACACACACACACAACATATAACTTCAAAAAGGAAAGAAATTCGGACACACGCTGTAACACACACGAACCTTGAGGTCATGCCACGCGAAATAAGCCAGTTACAAAAAGACAAACACCGTCCGATTCTATTTATATGGGGTATCCAGAGTAGTCAAATCCCATAGAAACAGAAAATAGAAGGGGAGTTGCCAGGAGCTGGAAAAGGGAGAAATAAATTATTATTTAAGGTACAGAATGTCAATTTTGCAAGATAAAGAAGTTCTGGAAACTGGCTGCACAACAATGAATACACTTAACGCTACAGACTCGTGCATTTTAAAACTCTCAGGATGGCAATTTTACATTGTGTGTATTTTATCACAGTTAAACATAAAAATTTACATAAGCCCCATCTTTCTAAAAAAGTTATTTCTAATGTAATATAAATACTAAATAATAGTTTTCACGTGTTAAAAATATCTTAAAATATAGCTTGTCACGGTGCTACGTGCCTGTAATTCCAGCTCCCTTGAACCCAGAAGCTAGAGACAGCCTGGACAACATAGCAAGACTTCACCTTGAAAACAATTAAAAAATAGAGAAACTCTCTACATATGGCTTGCAATGATGATAAATTGATGGATTCTATCAACCACAAAGACGACGGGCTACTTATACTGCCAAGACAGCTCCTTCAAACTCCAGCACCTGAAAAACCAAGCCATTTCCCTACATGTAACTAGTTGAATCTGCTACAGGATACTTGAAAAGTCTGTAATGTTGCGTTTCATGCATCTTTCCCTACTTACACACATTGGTAAACTGGTTATAATCAGTATGTCTATTGACAAGGAAGCTATTCAAGTGTGAGTGCTAGGTATAGGATATTAACAACAAACCCTCAAATAGTTGCTTGATAGACTTAGAGTCTATAATACTGAGTGATTTATTGCAGAAACAAAGCACTGAGTATGACATGTTCTCACTCATAAGTGGGCCTTGAACAATTATCATAATACTGTAAGAAAAGGATTAGCAGTAGCGGGAAACTGCTGGGGGATGGGGCAGAAAGTGGGATGACAGGAGTGGGAATCTGTTGGGGGGCAGGGGACACATCTCATCAACAAGGGTATCTGCATAATGAACGTTTGAATACCTAACCCTGAATTGCACCCCACATCTTTAAAATAAAAAATTAAAGAAGAAAGAACTTACTGTGCTAAAAGGGAACAATACCTCATTCTCCCTAAAACATCAGAAGTCTATAATAATTTTCCTGTGAGAGATTTAAGAATGGGAAAAGAATAACACAAGCAAGATGTTCTTAGGTATATTGAGAGAACTGTGCCCATTGTAACAGCAAACTGACTATGGAATATATAGTATAAAAGAACAAAACGAACACTTCCCACGGTGATAATAATGAGTTAGCATGACGAGCTGGCTCCTCTCCCCTGAATTATCCAGAAGAACTACAGAGGAAACAACACCAAAAAAATGGAGAATGCTGGCTGGGCATGGTGTCTCATGCCTGTAATCCAAGCACTTTGGGAGGCCACGATGTGAGGACTGTTTGAGTCCAGGACTTCAAGACCAGCCTGGACAACAAAGTGAGATCCCTTCTTGGTGGGAGGATCACCTGAGTCCAGAAGGTTGAGGCTGCGGCAAGCCATGATCATGCCACCGCACTCCAGCCCAGGCAACAGCGAGACCCCCAACTCAAATAAAACAAAACAAAAAAGACAAAACAAGCCCCCCCCCAAAAAAAAACAAAAAAAGGAGAAAGCCGTGGAAAGTCAAAGGAAAGGTCATTTAGAACGGCTGAACTGGTTCAAGGCACTGTGGCCAGGTGGTGTCTGGGGCCCCGGCAGGAAGAGAGCTGCTGGAAGCTGACTCCTGTTTCTTCCTACCACCAAGTCTCACAGTGATCCCCGACACCTGTCACCTGCAGCAACTCAGACCTCTGTCTCTGTGTCCTCAAGAGTGTTTGTGAGGCGTGGAGAACAACAGGGAAGACCGACTGCCTGTGGGCAAGTTTCCACCCCCCTCCCCTGCCGAGTCCTAGGCTGGAGAATGATGACCCAGGAGTCTGTCTGCCCTTCATGCTGTTTCTCTCTGGGGCTGAAGGGCAAAGTCCTGATCCGACGGGCTGTTTCGTGAGATGAGTGACAGGCGTCCCACCCCACAGCTCATCCACCCCAACCCCTGCACTCACAGGAGCCAACAGGGCCTGGGGCCTGGTCTTGCCCTACACACACCGTCTGATGGAGAGGCTGAAGGCCCCAGGAGACAACAAGCTCGGTGTCTGGGGTAACAAGGCGCTGGGCAAGCAACTACTTCAAAAGAAAAACACACTGAAGACCAGCGATTCCATCAGATGCAGACATTTTAGAACAGGTGATCCAGCAATATAAAATTAGCCTAATAAATATTCTAAGGAAAATATTAGCAGCATAAAATGTGACTATAAGTCACCAAAAAGAACCAAGCAGAAATATTGTAGTGGCCGAAAGCTCAATCCGAGAGACCACCAAGAGCCAATTCCGATGAAAGTTCAAGAGGGTCTTTATTTACAAGCTCGAGCCTGGGCCTCTGTCGACAGCCGACACAGCGGAGTGCATTCAGAGGCTCTGATTTCCTTAAGCAGATGCCTTTTATGCTTTTACACAAAGGGAGGAGGAGTTTTGGGGGGCTTTCCAGTTGTGTTACCATTTAATTGGGTAGTAACCTCTGGTGGTCAGCTTAATCGTGGAGGATTGGCTAGCCTGACTGGGGCTGACCTTGGTCCACTAGCTAGGGAAGTTGCAGAGACATCTGGAAACTTAGGTGATTATCCCCTGGCACCTGATTGGATGTTGCTAAGGGGAAAGTGAGATAAGGGAAGGGGTTGAAGCTTTGCAGTTTTTCCCATAACTGGAACTTTAAACAGTTACAGGTTATGTTTTAAGAAAGAAAACTAAAAATGGCTGTGCTATTGTCCACAAGCTGATTACATATTTATTGGGTTATAGCATGCTCTTAACCTACGTCTATGGTATACTTTATTACGGTCCTCTCAATATTAAATATAAAAACTAAAATAGCTAAATAAAGAACTCAACAGATGTAATAATGGCAGAATGAAAAATATATCTGATAAATAAATTAGCAAATCTTCCAATTTCTAGAGGGAATCTCCCAGGGAATGAAGCAAGAGGCAATACTATAAATAATTTTTTAAAATTCAGATAAAAATATTTTTAATTCTGTAATTTAAAAAAAGAACCTTGAAATGAAAAGGTCAGACCCAATGCAGTGAAATTCAAGGATATCAAAGAAAGAAAACCCTCTAAAAATTTAAATTAGAAGCTGGCCTCGGTGGCTCAGCCTGTAATCCCACGCCTTTGGGAGGCTGAGGTGAGTGGATTGCCTGAGCCCGCGGGTTCGAGACCCGCCTGGGCAGCAAGACCTCATCTCTACAAGAAATAAAAATCAGCCGGGCATTGGTAGCGCATGCCTGTAATTCCGGCTGCCTGGAAGGCTGAGGCGGAAGGATCGCCGGAGCCCAGCAGGTCAAGGCTGCGGTGGCCGGGAGCGGCCACTGCACTCCAGTCTGGGCGACAGAGTGAGACTCCAACTCAAAAAAAAAAAAAAAAATTTAAATTAGAGATTACATATGAAGAAGTAAGAACAGACATCAAGTTTTCCAAAAGCAACATGAGCTATGAAAGAACACAAAGCAGGCAGCCCCCACAGGTGCCCGCCCACTGCGGGAGCTTTCCTATCCTCTCAGCAAATCCTGCTCTCTCAAAAAAAAAAAAAGAAAAGGAAAAAAAGAATACAAAGGAGTAGTGTTCGCAAAGTATTTAAGGAAATAATCAGTACTTAAATTATTATATTCAAATATACCGTCAATCAAAATCAACATTCTCAGAGGGGTGTAGAAGTTCTAAGACACAAAGAGCCACACTGAAGGCTGAAGTATTTAAATAAGAGAAAAGACAGATTTGGAGGATGTTATAGGAAACTATATGGAGTAAAGGTGTCAAATATCTAAGTAAATGTTGTTATTGTCTTAAAATAAGAAGGGGGAAAAAGGGAAGCTTTTATCTACTTAATCCAGAATTAAAAGTCTCCAGGTGTCATAAACATGATGGGGCTTGAGGGGAAGGAAATGGTGACAAGACCAAGGGACAAGAAAGCATTCCAAAGTTCTAATATTAAAAGTGGGGAGCTATAAATACAATTTTTAAAAAGCTAAACAATATTTCAATTCATTGTTCCAGATATACTGATAATTATAATAAATGTTAGTAGACTAAATGCAACAGGCAAAATTCAAAGATTGGTACATTGGATTTTAAAAGAGTTCTAAGAAACATTAAAATTTAAGGTCGCACAAACATTGGAAGTAAAAGAAATTAAAAATAATATAAAACCCAGCAAACGCTAGCAAAAGAAAGCTAATGATGCATATTAATATCAAGTAAAATAGACTTTAAGACAAAAAAGCATATTTAGTAATGAAAAGGGTCACTAAATAATGATAAAATGTCCAATCTACAAGACAGAGCAATTTTAAATATATACATCACAAATGGATAGAAGTACCAGGAAAACTTGAAAAATTACTGATTCCACATAGATCTAATAATTAGATTCTACCTAGATCCATGATTAGAAATTCCACACAGATCATGTGCTAGGTCATAAGGAATGTCTCAAAATTAAAAAAAACAAAACAGGTATCACCAGACTATCATCTTTGACCACAACATATTTAAGACAGAAAGTTATTACAAAAATAAAATATAAATTTTAACAATCTACATATTTGGACATATAAAAATACTGCTTAATAACTCAAAGGATTAAAGAAAAAACAGTAAAAATGCCTAGAATACAATAATGAAAACAGTACATATAAAAAACTGTGGGATGAGCAAAAGTGGTGCTTCAAGAGAAACTTATCAGACCTACATATCACAACCACAAGATCAAAAGACTTACTGATATTCTTGCAGGGTTTTCTCAAATGCAGGCAAAATAATATTCAATTCCATTATGTCACTGGTTTTCCTTCCTTCTAGGCACCAAATATGCACAATGTCAGAAGTATCTAGAATATGAAGATAAGTCAATTTAACATACTTGTTATTCAGAATCTGGCTGCAGTTCCACGTCTTTAGAAAAATCTGCAACAAAAATTGTACTACCAAAGGGGAAAAGACAGCTACAACGGAAGAATAAGACAGACGGAGCCACACTTACTTCCTACCCCCATGCACAGTCTCACAAACCCCCATGTGTACTGTAACTCTCTAACTGCTGTCTCGCTGGTTCTCCCATTTCTGTAAAAGCAACCAAAAGCACCACTACGTTTTAGTTACCTCACAGTATTATTTAGTAGTCTGCTATTATCTAACATTACTGGAGATAAAGTTCTTCGTTAGGTATAATTTCTGAATTTTAATCTGATAGGTCACTTGTAGAATACATCAAAATTACTCAGTATACTAATTTAAATAACCGTAGTAATATAAAGTAGTATATTGAACAGGAATCTGAGAGATCTAGGTTCCAGTTTGTGTTTCTTCCTTACAAGACATAAGATCTCAGGCAAGTCATTTAACCCACCAGAGGCCCAGTTTCCCAATATAAATCGAAGAAATAAACATGTTCTGCCTTTTATTTTGCTGTGAAACCCAAGCAAGAAAATATATGTGTACATGTATAAAAACTGTAAATTACTATATATCTGCAAGGTGCTATTATCAGTCCATTTCTAAAGCATACTCCAATTTTTTGTTTAATGTTAACATAAGCCATTGGCAGGATAGTCCATTCTTTTTCCATAACTGATTGTGTATTAAATACTGCAAAACTGATGAACACACTGACTGAGAGTTCGCCTCTGGATTCACACTGACCTGAGTACAACTTTGGCTGTGGTGGATTAATGACAACTGCAAATTCTTTGCCACGCTCTATGCCCCTTCTCCTGGAACCTGGCATAGCCCTAGGACTGGCTTACTGACAGAACATGACAGTGACACCGTGCAGCTTCCAAGGTCAGGTCTTAAGAAAAACTCAGCTTCTGCTTTTTACCTCCTGAAATGCTCCCCTGGGGAAGTCAACAGTCACGTGGGACTCTGACCACCAAACAGGAAAGCTCAAGCTAGCCCACGCTGGCCTCACGAGAAACAAAGGGGCCGCAGGCAGGAGGACCACGGCACCAGACCCGGAGCAGGGCCTTCGCGGACCTCCCGCTCGAGCTCAGCCGCCAAGTGAGCAGAACTGCCCAAAGCAAAGCTGCGAGCAGATGAAATGGCGGTGGCTGTGAGTCAGGAGATGGCCAACTGCTGCAAAGTGCCAGACGGCAAATACTGTGGACTTTGCGGACCAGCTGCTCAACTCTGTTACTGTAGCACAAAAGCACCCACAGATAATATGCAAATGAGTAAAGCTGGCTGTGGTCCAATAAAAGTTTATTTTCAAAAACAGGCAATGGTCCACATTTGGAACGTAGACCGTGCTTTTCTGAATGCTGCTTTAAATCACTAAGCTTTGGGATTGTTTGTTATACATTAATAACAGGCCCGACAGCCGTGCAAGCTCAGACAAGTTTTTTGTTCTAAGTGTCATCTGTAAAAATGGGGGAAATAATGGCAACTACACCTAATAGAATTATTATCAGAATTAGAGAAGTGATATTAAACACTCAGTATGATGACTGGCACACAGTAAATATGCCATTGTTTTTATTGCTATTCATTTATAAAACAGAAATAGGTGGGAACAGAAGTTAGTAAAAGGTATTCCGATAATGCTTCCAGGCAGAACATACAATACTGCCAAGCACAACTCAACCACCATCCTCTCTATTCCCAAACCCCTACTCACCTAAACTCTGCTCATCAGGATTTTAGAAAAAGCAGTAATCTGTAAAAAGTAGTCCTGCTTATGTAAAAGACACAATATCTGAAGATCTCAGTAGTTCACATAAAATCTTCCTTAAGCTCTCAGGGTTAATTTTAGAAGTTAAATTAAAAAACACTCTATACAACTTACTTACTCTTATTTACATTTTTTTAAATTTTGGCACCAGAACTGATTTATTATGAGTTATTTCATACACACGAGAACACTCGCAATAGAAAGATGATTAATAGAAGACATGCCATAGGACCTAGTACTGCGAAGAACAGAACGTTAACAAGACATTGAAGCACCCTGCAGGAAACCACCATTCTGAGGTTTGTGTTTATTACCGTATTATTCTTCATTATCATTTCACTGCCTATGAACATATTCCTAAACAGTCTAGAGTTCAGTTTTGCATGTTTTTGACCTCTTTATATTTATTAATGCACCAAAGTTTTGCTTTTGGATTCCATTCCATTGCATAGCTATACCACAATTTATCCATTTTCCAACGTAAATTGTTGTCAGTATTCTGCTAGCATGAAACATGGTAAGAGCACTCATGTATCTGTTTCACACGTGTGAAAGAATTTCTCCAATAAATATGCCCACCAGTGATTGCTAGGTTTCAAAGTCTGCATATTTTCCAATTTACCAGAGAGTTGCCAAAATGATTTTCAAAGTGGTTATATCTCTCTTCATACCTGCAGTGGTTAAGGATTTCCACTAATGACATGTCCATTAAATATGAACTTGAGGGACTAAAATATTCGGTAATTTAGAAGGTATAGAAGGTGTCTCATTGTAGCTGTACCTTAAATTGCTGTGATTAGGAATGGATTCCCTTCAAATCTTTATTTTAATGTTTCCTCTCCTATAAAAAAATCTGTTGACGTTGTCCGTCCATTTTTCTCCACTGTTGTCTTTTTAAAAAAAAAAAAATATATTTTTTTTTGTAAAAAAATCACACAAGATCTCACTATATTGCTCAGGCTGGTCTCGAACTCCTGGTCTCAAGCAATCTATCTCCTCCTACCTAAGCCTTCCACAGTGCTGGGACGACAGGTGTGAGCTGCCATGACTGGCCTGTGCTGTCTTTTTATTGATGCTCCGACATTTTCCCTAAACATGGAAAACATTCAGAATGGCTTTTGTGTGTGTGCTGCAAGTCAGGAGAGCTCTAAGTTCACGTTTCTACAGGGAAACGCGGTGCCAGCACCACCCTTCCCCACTGGCTGGCAACATCATCCTTGCTAAGCATCACGGAGTTGCCATGTATGCATGGGCTCTTTCCGGTCTTTCTTCTGGTGTCACTGTCCATAAGGTTGGAATGAACTGCTCCCTAAATGTCTGTGAGACCCATCTGTAAAACTATATGGAACTGAAATATTTTTTGTTGTTGCAAGCCTGTTTTTATAGAAATATTTTTAACTATTGATTGAATGTGAGTTATAAAATTATTCTAGTTTTTTTTCTCAAAAGCCAGCGTTGTTAGCCTTAAATTTTTCAAGTTATTTATGTGCTACAAGTTGAGGGGGACGGGCATGTCTCCTTTTCATCTATTTCTTGGGGAGGCTTAGATTCATTTGAAATTTTAAAAAATTGATCCATAATAATTACATATATTTATGGAGTATGATGTTTTGATACAAGTACACATGGCGTAAAAATCAAATGAGGGTACTTAGCACTCCATCAGCTCCGACAGTCATCACGTCTTTGTGATAAGAACATGAAAAAATCTTTTCCCCGCTCTTTTGAAACACACACGCCTCCGGTCTAACTGCAGCTCTGGACCCGCTGACCAGCCTCTCCCTGTCCCCTCCTCCTCGCTACCTGTTTTAAGTTTTCACATGAAGCTGTCCATCATATTCCTAGCAGCATTTTAAACTGTGCCACTTCTGGGGGGAATATAAAATTATACAAGCACCTTGGGAATGCAGTTTTCAGAGATGGGCTGTATGTTGTAAAATAAACATATGCTTACCCTATGACTCAACAACCTCACTCTTTCTTATTTACCCAAAATATAAAAACAGATGTTCACAAAAAAGTGTATGAATGTTCATAGTGACTTTATTTATAATAGCCCAAACTTGAAAACAACCCAGTTTCCATCAGTAAGAGTAAATAAACTGTGATATAATCAAAGGAATATACTCACCAATAAAAATAACACAAAACAATGTGGATAAATCTCAAAATAATTATGCTGGGTGAAAGAAGCATTAAATAAAAGAGTACATTCTATGCGGATTCCACTGATATGAAATACCAGAATAGGCAAAATTAATCCATGGCAGAAAAAGAGTCCTCAAAGCAATTGTCTCTGGGGGCGAGAAGGTGGGAGCTTATGTGAAAGAGGAACAGGAGAAATTTCTGGAGTAAAGTGTTTACATGTTGATAGTGGTTTTAGTTACACAGGCATTTGCATTTTCCAAATATACACAAGAGCTGGGCATTTCATTGTACTGGATACACATTTTACATTAAAAGAAAAAACTACAAACAAACATTGAACTCTAGTTAATCATGTGCTCGCAGTAGTAGTTCAGAAGTACTGATGTCTAATTTGTTTTAAGATGCATAAAAAACAAATGGAATAATGAATGAACAGATGGGTAATAAAGCAAGAATTACATAATTTTTTTGTATTTTTATCTTTTAAAATTATTTTATTTAAAAAATGTGGTGTACAAATGAGGGTTAAGTACACACACAGTCATCATACAGGTAAAGAAAGTGTGGGCACCCTTATTGATGCTATGTGTCCCCTCGCCCCGGCAGTGAACCCCTACTGCCAATCCTAAATAATTTTTAAATAAATTAAATACTTGCTTTACTTCCTAATAAAGCAAATAATAAAATGTTGACTGTAAAATTTTGGTGGTGGGTATGTGAATATATACTATAAAATTTTATCACCTTTGCTATATGTTGAAAATTTTCATGACAAAACGTTAGAAAAAAATGTTACTCCAAAGTCATACATTCTTAATTTTTAAAAGTGGCAATTTATGTACTTATAATTTATAATTACTTTTAAAAAATAGGGGCTTTAAGAATAGGGCTTTTTTTCCCTCATGAAACATTTGAATGACTGACAAAGTATAAAACACCATTCTAAGCCAGGCATGGTGGCTCATGTCTGTAATCCCAACACTTTGGGAGGCAAAAGCAAGAGGATTGCCTGAGACCAGGGGTTTGAGACCAGCCTCAACAACTTGGTGAGACTCTGTCTCCACAATAAATTGAAAAATTAGCCAGGCGAACATGGTGGACCTTGCTTGTAGTTCCAGCTACCTGGAAGGCTGAGACGGAAGGACTGCCTGAGCCCAGCAGGTGAGGCTGTGGTTGCTGTGATCATGCCACTGCACTCCAGCCTGGATGACAGAATGAGACTCCAATGCAAAGAGAAAGTAAACAAACAAACGAAGCAAGCACCATTCTGTACCTGAGTCTATGGTTTCACTTCTTAATTTCTTTCCTTTGCTATAAGACATCTTCTGTTTTTTCTGAGTTTTCTGTTAAAAAAAAGTATAGAATTTTAAGAAAAGTTTTCTTTCTCTTAAGGCATAATGATTAAGAAGACAGTGTTACCATGCTGTCATATTTTAGCTACAATTCTCATCTAGTTATATAAATTATCTAAATTAATATAGGAAAACATTGCAAAAAATTAAACAAAACTGGCACAGGATAAAAATAATACTTTCAGTTGACCTATAAAATCATTACCTTGGAGGAAGTTGAACTTTTATTATTTATGATAATAATGTGTGGTATCAGTTCAAATTTCTGCCCCAGCTATGGTGAAGTAACAGCTTCTGAACTAGCTCTCTTGCCATAAACAACTGTAACATGGGGGCTAGGGGCTGGCAACTTTATTCAGGCATTGGACAACAGGAACACAAGACTAAGTTCCCTGAAAAAAAGGGGAAACTTAGAAGGTAAATCCCATGAATGCCAACCCCCTCCCCCACATTTCTAGATGGGATGCAGAAGCTGAAGTCCAGGCCTGGCAATCCTACTCAATTGGGAGGCATTTGGGATAAGCTGCTCAGAGGAGACTACAGGCATCTGTGTGGATGCTCCCAAAAGTCCTTGTCTGAGTATGGCACATGTGCAGGATGAGACCATATAAAGCACTGTCATGGAAGTAACAACAGATAATGAAGGACAAGTAGCACTGGAGGAAGGGGCTGCAGTAAACACACATGGAAACAACAAAACTCACTGATTTCTCATTGGAAAGAATGGGGACCAGAAGACAACAGAATGACATCTCTTAACAGCTTGAATGAGCGCAGTGGCTCACACCTGTAATCTAAGCACTTTGAGAGGCCAAGGCAGCTATGGAGCTATGCTACTGAGCTTAGGAGTTCAAGACCAGCCTGAGGAACATAGCAAGACCTCGTCTCTACAAAAAAAAAAAAAAAATTATCCAGGCGTGGTGGCACTTACCTGTAGTCCCAGCTACTTGGGAGGCCGAGGTGGAAGGACTGCCCGAGCCCAGGATGTCAAGACTGCAGTAAGCTATGATCATGCCACTGTACCCCCCCACCCAAAAAGAGATGAGCAAAAAAATTATCAACTCAGAATCCTATATCCAGTGAAAAATACTTTAAAAATGGGGGTGAAGACACTTTTAGATAAACAAAATGAGAGAATGATTCACTAGCAGATCTGCAATAAAAAAAATTCTATAAGATATTCTGTAGGCTGATAGGAAAGATATCAGAAAGATATCAGGTCTACAGGCAGGCAATAGTGAACTGGAAAAAAAGAAAACATGGGTAAATAGTATATTTTTTCTTCTCATAATTTCCCTAAAAGACATCTCTTTCAAGCAGAAATGACAACACTATAAAGTTAGACTTATAATGTATGAGGAGGGGACCAAACAAAAAACAAACCTGGAATCATTTTTTGGAGGGCAGGTCCCCTGTGGTACAGGCTTATCCCACTAGGCATTTTTTTTTTCTGGTAAGTTCTAAGGAATCCATCAACTTCAGTGTGCCAGCTAGCGTTATTTAAGAGGCTACGTTCAACTTTAGTGAATTTTTTTGGAGACTCTTTTAACGTGTTTGCCCATTTCATCATGGGTAATTTAAGAGTACACTGGCCCAAACTGTGCAGAAGGTTGAGCAGTTTTTGCCCCAAAATGGCATCAACCTCATGCCCCACCCTCTCTATTCACTTGATCTCACCCTGGGCGCCTTTATTTTATTTCCCTGGATGAAAAAAGTTCTCAAAGGGAATTATTTTGCCAATGTGGAAGACGTGAAACAAAAAACAGCACGAGCACTAAAAGGCATCAACATTGATAAGTTCAAAAACTGTTTTGAGCAGTGAAAAAAGCATTTTGAGAGGTGTACTGCATCAGAGTGTACTTCGAAGGTGACTGAAGTTTAAATATGTTAAGAAAAAATACACAATTTAAAAAAAATAAATTCCAGATTTTGGAGGGTTCCCCTTTGGATGCAGAAGTAAAACAACAAAACAGCACAGAGGATACCAGATGGATACATGGAATTATATATAATACTATTATGCAATTACATTTATTGTAGTGGGAAGCGGCTAAATTGTCAGGTATGAAGCAGGATGTATTTAAGGATGTATATGTTTATCCCAGGAGCAACCACTGAAAAGAATTAAAAGAGGGATGGCTAAGAAGCCAATGGAGAAAACAGAACACCAAAAAAAAAAAAAAAAAAAAAAAAAAAAAAAAAAAAAAAAAAAAAAAAAAAAAAAAAAAAAAAAAAAAAAAAGCAATTAATCCAAAATTAGCAACAGAGGAAAAATAAAAACAAATATAAAAAACACCAGAGGGGCAAATGGAAAACAAAGAGTAAGATGGTAGATATAAATCTCAACATTTTTTTAAAAAAAAGATCAGGGTCTCACGCTGTTTCTCAGGCTGGAATGCAGTCGCCTGATATGGTTCACCACAGCCCCAACCTTCCAGGCTCAAGAGATCCTTCTGCCTCAGCCTCCCAAGAAGCTAGGACCACGCCTGGCTACTTTTTTGATTTTTTTGTTGCCTACGCTGGTTTCAAACTCCTGGGCTCAAGTAATCCTCTTGCCTGGGTCTCCCAAAATGCTGGGATTACTGGCATAACCACCACACCCAGTCTCCATACTTAAAATTATATAAAAAGTAAATGGGTTTTTAGAGGAACAACAGAGAAACAAAAGACAGAGGGACAAGAAGAAG
This sequence comes from Carlito syrichta, assembly GCF_000164805.1. Taxonomy (NCBI): domain Eukaryota; kingdom Metazoa; phylum Chordata; class Mammalia; order Primates; family Tarsiidae; genus Carlito; species Carlito syrichta. The sequence goes on from NW_007246988.1 coordinate 65,190, forward strand.
ATAAACAGCAAGATGATGGACTTAAGCCTAACCATATCAGTAACAACATCAAGAGTAAAGGAACTAAACAATCCCACTAGAAGATAGAAATTGTCAAACTGGATATATACATGCTGTCTACGAGACATGTTTTAAACACAAACACAGGCTACAAGTAAATGGATGAAACAAGACTCATCATGCAAAGTAAGCATACGAAAGGTGCTACGGCTGTACTGAAACCAGACAACAAAGACTTCAGATAAAAAATATGATAAATTAAAGGAACATTTCATAACGATAATAGAAGCCATTTATCAAGAAGCCATAGCAACCTTCAATAAGTATGCAATTAAAAACACAGTTTCATAGAGAACAGAATGGTGGTTACCAGAGGTAAGGAGAAGAAATGGATAGATATTGATCAAAAGGTATGACATTTCATTCAGAGAGGAAGAATAACCTTTTGAGACCTACTGCACAACCTTGACTATAGTTAATAATAATGAATTTTTTTCAAAAGAGCTAAGAATAAATTTCAAATGTTTCACACGAAATAGGATAAGTGAGGCTATGGCTATGCTATTTAGCTTGCTTTAGTTGTTCCACATTGTATACATATGTCAACACATCACATTGCACACCTACATGTATACAATTATGATTTGTCAATTGAAAACAACAACAACAACAAGAAGCCAGCTTTGGGGCAAAAACAACAACAACAACAACAACAAAAACACCCCCAAACACCAAAAAACAAAAAAACATAGCTTCAAAATTCCTGACACAAGACATCAAATAAAGAAAGTCTACCAAGTTGGGATGTTAAAAACACCCCTCTGTGTAACTGATACATCAAGTAGACCATCTTCCATCACCAAAAACACCACCAACAAAAAAACAGTAAGAAGACATAATATCTGAACTACACTATCAGTCAACCTGACCCATTGACATTTACAGAACACTACATCCAACAGCTGCAAATTCAAGTGCACATGGGATATTCACCAAGACAGACTAATACGAGGCAGGACAACATAATGTGCTTCTATTTGTGTAACAAGGGATATAAAAATAAGAAAATATATTCATGTATTTATATGTGCAAAAGGAAACTCTGGAAATATACATCAGAAACGAATGATACAGTTACCATGTGTATGTTTAGTGGATAGAAGGTGGAAAGCTGGAAGACAGGGTAGCAGGACATACTTCAGAAAGTTTTCAAACATGAGAATACATTATTTGTTCAAAACATTAAGCCAACATCAAAACATTCGTTCAAAACACGAATTTATAAAATGAAATATTAAGAACTTGACCAGAAGATATTATACACCAAGAATCTTAGAACAAATACAACCCTAAAAATTCTTATCAGCAATGTTTTCCTAAGGAAACAAATTCAAGGGTATGCACAAATATTTGGCTACAAAGAAATTCATTAAAGCACTTATAATTTTTAAAATTGCAACTGTTCAGTAGTAGAGATGAACTAAACTACAGCACACCCATGAGTGCAAGGTTGTACATTCATTCAAATAGCACTGTGGAATACTAAGTGACAAGTATATGATCTCATTTAGGGTAAGAAACCTCAGTAAAAGGACTAAAGAGCATAGATCAAAAAACATGGGGTTATTTTGGGTTATGGAATTGTAGATGATTTTTTCTTCTTTTCCATATCTTCTAGATATTCTAAAATAAACATTTTTATATTAAGTATATATTTTTATTACAGTAAAAAATATAAACTTTATCTTTAAAAGATCTGATGAAAATGCTTTATTTTCCTCTGAAACATCTTCCAACAAAACTTTTTTCTCTCCCAGGGGATGGCAGACACTCTTACCTGTTGACTTTCTGTTGCCAGGGTCTCCTTTTCAACAGAGGTCTGGGCACCAAGGGGTCCTATCTTCCTAGAAGTGACTGACTCTGCTGGTTTTTCTAAAAGTTCTGAAGATGCTGTACTTGGAACAGCTTCATGTTGTGTACTTATCTTTTCCGCTGATTTAACTTTTCTTCTTATATCACTTTCTTCAGCGCTATCAGACTCATCGTCAATGGGCTTGAGTTTTCTTGGCTATATGAAGAAAACGGCATTACTGGATTAGAAAACACAAATGCTTGCAATTCTTACTGTAATAGTAGAATATTGCAAAGTCCACATTTCTCATTTCTATACTTCAGAACTGAACACAAGAGAAGGATGGCAACATAATTTGTGAATAGGACAGGAAACCTCAAGAGCTACAAGTAAGCACTTCCAACAATTCACTTTGCCTTTGTAAATCATAACCTAAACGTATCGCCATGAATGCTCTGAAAATTCACAAAGTACATAGAGATTTGATATCTCCTTAATAAAAAACACTCCAGATATAAAAATATTTTCCTTTTTACTCTAAAAGTATCTTTTAAACATAATACTTTTTCTATGAAAAATGTCGCCACATAATATTTTCTCTATTTGCATCCAATCTAAGCAGGAAATATTTTACAGAACATTTTCTCTAGTTGCATACAATCAAAATACAATATAAAATCTTACAAATTAAGGTAAAAGAGAGAACATGCTTACATACCTTTTTGCCACTAATTTTTACAGATTCATTTTCACTTGCTTCGTTTTCAGAAGTGTTCACACTGTATGAAAGAAGAAGCCATCAATATCTTGCACACATTCCATTTTTACTCACATATGTCTTCTATAAGTTGCTCATCCAACACAAAAACAAACTCAATTTAATGAGGAGATGTCCTACAGATCAGGTGCAAGCTTGCGCCTTCCCAGATTTACTGGCTGTCTCCCGCACCTTCCCAAATCCAGGCCACATCAATATATCCCAGGCAAGTAGTGTTGTTCCCTTACTGCAGCACCTGTGGTCACATCTGAGAACTGCACCTTCCTCCAAGTTACCATGTATATGAGCCATTATTTGCATAAACTAATCCTAGGCCCTCCATCAGGTGATATAAAGGGAAACAGCCTTCTTTTATTCTTGAAAAGAAAAAACCCTAACTTTTGATGGGAGACAGACATTCACCTTTTCATTCAATCCAGTACATTTATTTAACACCAACCTCAAAATGCCAAGTATAGTGAATAAAATTACTTTAAAAATGAGATGCTTTCCTTTAAATGGTTCGCTGTCTGGTAGTAAGGTCAAAGACAGGCAAGCATCTGACAGAGAAGATGTGCCACACAGCTGGGGGAATAGGAAAGGCGTCATGGTTACCAGACTGGAGTTGACCTGTGAAAATACTTTTCCAGGAAAACAGGTATGGGGAAGGGTATTTAGACTAGAAAGAAAAGTTCACATAAAAGCACGGTGGTGTAAAAAACAGCCTTGCATGTTCAAGAAACTTGAAACAGCACAGACAGAAGGTATTTTTCAAGAGAAGACAATGCCAAGGAAGAGTCAAAGTTCCCTTTTAGGGAAGCTCCTAAAGGGGGCTGCCAGGCAGCCTCAAAGGCACACGCGACCCTTCCGCCCGCCAGCCGACAGCCCTCAGCTGAGGCACCTTCAGGAACCCCTGCTGCATTTGAGCAGAGGCTGCCCTCTGGGCAATCTCGGCCAATAACTGAGCATTCAACCTGGCCGTTTCTGCCCAACACAGGCCTCTCTGAACAGCAATCTCTTCCACGGTCCACAGCCGTGAACACTGCAGTACAGTTGGAGGCCCTGCGGCTCACTCCTGCTTCGTCCAACGTGAACCTCCACAGATGTTCTGTTCCTAGCTCCACTTCAGAGGCGACTTACCCTTCTGTGCCATGCATGCAGGCCATGGGAAGCTCCTGAAAGGCAGGAGGAACACTGGGGTTTTAGAAATCTCTCCCTGGAAGTTGAGTGGCTGGGTGGACCAGAACAGAGAGGGCCATCCTGGAGACAGGGAGACCAGGCAGGAACTACTGCGAGGATGTTGGTCAGAGTGAAGTGCCAAACGATGACAGCCACAGGGAGGCAGCAGGAGCGTGGGGAGGAAAAGCGCATTCCTAAGGCAGTCCCGGACCAGAGAAACAGGACTGGGTCCCAGATTGCTGGATCTGAGGCAGCTGGGTGGACAAGCAGCCCATTAACCTAAAGCATACCAAAGGGCTCCGCTGACATTAGATGAGAAAGGACGGAGCCCAGTTTTGCCTTTGTGGAATCCAGAAGATGAATATTTCCCTGTGAAGTTCAGGGAACGATGACAAACATGCAGGACATCCTGGCCCTCAGGACAAAGGGAAAACGGCATCGCCAATGGCACCACCACCGACCCCCTTAGACCAGCCAGCAATCTAGGAGCATCTCGGACGGCAACTCTGCCCCATCCTAAGCCCCCATTAGAACCAGGAGTGTGAACTGCTGGTGGGTGGAGAAGAGAAGACTGCAGAAGCGAGGGCAGGAGCAGAACCACCTACACACGCAGCGGGGAGAGAAGGGGAAGACCAGAAACAAAAAACTCACGTCCTGGGGGAGGGTCTGGGGGACTGGTTGCTTTTGCCCATTGAGTCCTGGGAACTGTGGCCTATCCGTTCTCCAGTGCATCCCTTCTGCCCCGATTTCCTTCTGGACTCATACCAAACCCTGTCTGCCTTACCCCTGTGTCTGCCTTACCCAGATGATGTCTTTGTTTGGGCTTTCCTGCCACCAAAACAAGGTTGCCAAGAACACTCGTACCATTCAATGCAGTAACACACCTCGGTCCTTGCCTTCCTTACCTCTTGACGGCACGTGACCCTCCTGCCCACACACACACACACACACACACGCATGCACACACACCCCCTGCGGTACTTCTGTGAACAAACACTCCTCTGGTTTCCTTTCCTCCACTCTTCTTCTCTTTCCTTTCTCCCTCCTCCCCCACCCAGACGGCAATGCAGATTTTCCTGAGGGCGGTCCCAGGTCCTCGCCTTCTCTCAGGACAGCTTCATATGCCTATTTGCAAATAGCCTCGGTTTTGACTCCAGCCCAGCTCTCTCCTCTGACCTCCAGACTCAAATTCACAAGGGTCCCTTCGACGTCTCTACATCAAACTCACGATCTCCTCTGCAAAATTCCGTCTCCTGTCAGCCCTGTCTCAGTCGATGGCACCACACCAATCCACTCACACAATCTGAAATCTGGGCGCCACCTGACAGCAACTCTCCCCCGTGCTAAGCCCACCCATCACTGAAGCCCTGCTGACTTGGTCTCCGTTTTCTTGACTCCAGCCACACCTTTCCGCCTGGGCCACAAGCACTCAGCCTTCCCTGCCCCGTCCTTCTGAAGCAGCTTGCAGTCTGCCCCCTGCCATCCTCGCCTCTCGAATCCGTTCTTCGCATAGCAGCCAGAACGATAATTTTTAAATGCAGATCTGACCATGTCACCCCTGCTTAGAATTCTTCAGCTGTTCTTAGGATGGCAAAACTTTTTACCGAGTTTATCACACAGGATGAGGTATGGCTGCAAATGATCGAAAACACGTGCTCAGAATGGCTTAAACAAGATACTTTCTTTCCTGCTCGGCAACACTCCAGAGGCAATTCCATCCAGGTTAGTGTAACAGCCATGCCATCATCAAGAGACCCAGTTTCTTAGTATGTGGCCTCATGGTACAAGATGGCTGCTCAGGCGTCTGCCATTGCATCCCATTCCAACCAGAAGGAAGGAGCAAAGAAGGGCACACTCTTCCCTAGAAAGGAACTTTCAGAAGCTGTAGACCACTTTGGCTAGCATTTAGTCATACAGACACCCTACCTGCACTGGAAGCCAGAAAATACATTTGTCCTGATAGCCATGTGTCCAGCTAAACGTCAAACATTCTGTTGCTAAGAAAGGGAAAACACATGCCTACTACTAAGAAAGAAGGGGAAAACACATCAGGCAACTAGCAATCACTGCCAGCTGTGTCATTCCAAATAACTGCCATGTGTTCTCCCTCTTCATTCTCCTCACTCTGGGTCACCCCAGCGTTTTCCTGTCCTGCACCCTCGCAAGGTTCCCTCCACCACAGGGCCCTTACACATGCTATTCATCTTGCAGAGTGCTCTTCGCCCTGGCTCCCTCCAACCTAATTCCTTCCCCATATGTGATTTGTCAGTGGGTCCTTCATTAATATCTACTGCTCAAGCTCCATGAGCACAAAGATTATGCCCACTTTGAGTTATTACTGTAAACCTAGAGCCTAACACAGTGCCTGGTACCTAGGCTGGGCTCAAAAAAACACTTGCTGAAAAAATAACTATGAAAAGCCAACACTTGAAAGCTTACTATGTGCCAATCTGTGTTAAGAGCTTATGTGAACTGATTCATCCCAAAACAATCACATAAGGTAGATTGTATTATTATTCTACTTTCCAGATGAAGGAACCTAGACATTAACTATCTTGCCCAAGGAGGTCAAATAATTAGCAGGAGAACAAAAATTTGAGCCCCGTGCAGTGGGCCCGAGGTCCATCAACAAAACGATGATACTACACCACATGAATGAAAAATGAGTTCAGATATTCACTGAGTGTCCAGCATGTGCCAAGTAGTATTCTAAGAACCTGAGGTACAGCAGGGAGCAAAGTTCTGTTTTACTTTGTTTGTTTTTTTGAGTAGGAGTCTCACTCTGTCACCCAGGCTAGAGTGTAGCGCCACGCTCATGGCCACCGCAGCCTCGACCTGCTAGGCTCAGGGGATTCTTCCATCTCAGCCTTCCCAGTAGCCGGAACCACTGGTGCGTGCCATCATGCCAGTTAATTTGTTAATTTATTGTAGAGACAAGGTCTTGCCAAGGTGCCCAGGCTGGTCTCAAACCCCTGGACTCAGACAATCCTCTTGTCTCTGCCTCCCAAGGTGCTGGGATTACAGGCATGAGCCACTGTGCCCAGCCAGTTCTGCTCTTTTTGAAGCTAGGCTTTTACTGCGGAAACAGAAAGTGAACAGATTTAAAAATGAATGTAAAATATCGGTGGGGTAGATATAAGGGCTATGGGAGAAAGAACAGGGCAAAGAAGACATGTGGGTGGATGAAGGGAACACTCGCTGTGAGTGCCAAAGCAGGCTGCTGGGATAAGCGACACACAGGAGGCAGCCCGGGACCAGCCGCTCCGAAGGGGAGGAAGAGGGATCCAGGCACAGGGAGTGGACGGCACACGCAAAGGCCCCGAGGAAACGCACTTTCAGGAGTTTGCGGATCAGCCAAAGGCCAAACCAGGTAGGGTGGCTTTTTGGCCCAGGAATACAAAGTTTAATGCTTTAAATCTGCTAATCGGTTATCAGCTATGATTAATCTATTAATATGCTCAAATGAGTAAGGAATACATAATTCTAACAGATGAAATCTGGTAAAGCTCATACTTTATAGCTCAAACTTTAAAAAAGAATTACACTTCAGTACCATTAACAGGGTATTCTTAAGAACAGGTATGCTCTGTCTTTACTTTTAGATATCCAGAAGAGTATTTGGCAAATAGTAAATGTGTAATAATTTATAAAACAGAATGACAAATTAATTCCTAATAGTAGAAAGTTAATGTAAAGAAAATAATCGTTTTCACATACACAATCAATTACAACACAGAAGATATAAGAAAAGACTCCACTTATAGTAATTACTCATCACAAACAAAAAAAGATAAATTATATTAGGATAAACTTAAGAAGCATGCAAAATCTATATGAATAAAACGCTGAAGAGCACTAAAGGATACAAAGAACTTGAACAAATGGAAAGCTATTTGTTCCTCATCATACGAATATCCATTCCTTGTTTAATTTATAAACTCAACCCAATAAAGAGAGTAATAATTATTTTTGCTTTTAACTTGACAAGCTGATCTTAAAAAATATTTTTAAAAAACAAACAAATAAGAATCACAAAAAAAATGTGTTAAAAAAAAACCAACGAGGGAGCAACTAGACAGAAAGACCACTGAGACAGAACAAAAGTCTAGAAACAGATGCCAATACACGTGGAATTTAACATGTAAGACAGGTGACATCTCAACCACTAGAGGAAAAAAGAGTCATTTGATAAATGGCACTGACAGAACTGAGTAGCACTCTTGGGTCTATACCTCACACAAGGATAGACAGAATCAAGGATTCCAGTACAAAATTAATCATAAAAGTTCTAGAAGAAAACATGAAGGGAGATGCTTTCCTAACTATGAATCAAAATCTCTAACTCCTAAAAGAGTGATAAATATATCACTGCATCTACATAAAAACGAACACTTTAGTTGTAAAACAACAACAACACCACTCTTAGGTGTTCTGTCAAAAGACAGAAGAGGTAGGGCACAGTGGCTCAAGCCTGTAATCCCAGCACTTTGGGAGGCCGAGGTGAGAGGACTGCCTGAGCCCAGAGGTTCAAGAGCAGCCTGGGCAACTTGGTGAGATCTTGTCTCTACAATATATCAAAGATTTAGCCAGGCATGGTAGCGTATGCCTGTAATTCCAGCTACTTGAAAGGCTGAGACGGAAGATTGCCTGAGCTCAGCATGTTGACACTGGGGTCCCTGCGAGTGTGCCACTGCACTCCAGCCTGGGTGACAGAGTGAGACTCTGACTCAAAAAAAAACCAAAAACAGATGAACAAATTAATCTTTAAAATAATCTGTAACACAGGGTTAATCTCACTAATGCTTAAATGAAGTCAAAGAAATCAAGATGAAAATGACCAAGACCAATTTTTAAAAAAGGAAAAATGGTATAAACAGTTTACAAAAAGAGAAATTCGAGAGCTTTTAAACATACGAAGAAGAATACAAATCAGAAGCAGACTGGGATAGTATTTTTGACCTATCACACTGGCAAAAATCCAAGTTCAATACCATGTGGCAGTAACTACAAAAATGATACCCAGGATCTCACTTTTACTAATGTACCCTATAGGTATACAGGTACATGTGTGAATGGCATATGCGCCAAGTTACTGAGTACAGCACTGGAAGTGACAGCAGAAGCTAGAAACAGCCCGGACTGCCTATCCATTCAGGACTGGATAAGCAGGCTATGGACTAGTCACACTGCAGGATGGACTGTCCATGCCACAACTGTGAAAAGAAGAATGAGAAAGCTGCATGCGTGTACTGATATGGAAAGCTCTCTAAGGCATGAGAAGCTAGGTCGGAAGGTATGCTGCCTTTTCTCTATACACAAGAAAAACATCTGTACTCTTATTCAGTTTTATATGCACCAAGACACTCAGGAAGGACGTGTAAGAAACTAATAATGAGGAAGAGGGAAGAAGTGGGTGCCAAGAGCTGGGTGGAGGAAGACAAGACATTAAAACTCATTGTGAACACCTTGAAATTTGTAAAAATTATACTTACCACTGTTTAAAGTGGAGTGTACACACTTTTCCATTATTTGGCTTTTACTGATTTTAAGTAACATAAAATTCTGAAGTCTACAAAATAACCAAGTGCTATAAAACTTCCCTAACACAGATATAAAGTGACTTCCTAATTCAGATTTCTATTTAACTGAAATACGTGTTTTAAAACTGCAGTTTTGCTACTTGCAAAATACATTTAGTAACTAGGATTGACTTATTACCTAACAGAGGTCTTTAAGTTAAAGAGCTGCTCTAGCTAATAATTTATCATTAGTACTACAGTTATCAAAGAGCTCCTCATTACAGAATTTGCTCTCAAGTTGTCTCTATAAAATCATTTTTATAGAGACTTACCTGACCCATTCCTTCATATAAATTTGTAGGATTCAAACAAATGCTCCTCAGGGACAACACATCTGAAAATAGTCTTCGTATTCTCCTAATTATCACCTACCATGCAAAAAAAAAAAAAAATCTCACTTTTGATAATTAGAGAATTTGTAAATGAAAGTGACCTCTCAAAATCACCTAAAATCCAATACTCAGAAAATCTTCCCCTCCTTTACTTATTTGACCTCAAAGCTAAAACTACCTTCATAGGCATGTTTTCTAGAATAACCAGGTGTGAGTTATGTCAGTTATTACAATTATTATAAATTCAATTATCTAAAAATCAAGTTTTTATATGCCAGTTCTCCTGAAGAAAAACACAAGTTGGCTCAAAAGATCTTAAAAAGCTTTAGTTTTAGTAGCCTCTATCTTAAAGTTTCTCAGAAATCCCATTAGCTGTGAATAAACAATTGCTTGAAATATAACTGTACCTCCTTTCTGCTTTTTTCCCTGGAGAAGAAGGGACAGGTAATCCACAGTGTTTGGAGAATTCCTCTTCATCACCATATATAGCTGTGCTGTGTAAAGGAGGATCTTTTAAAAGACAAAAATAAAAAATGCAACTTCAAAAGTCTGTTTGGGGAGTATTTAAATTTGTTCCCCTGCAATGGAATACAAAACAATCTTTGTTTAAATGGCCTATAAAATCAAAATCCATTACACACGCTGCTTTTCAAATGTTTCTGATCCCACACCTCAACAATAAAAAATTTAAACCATGTCACCAATAAACGCATAGATATTTATAAATCATGGACCTGTATTATTGTACTCACATATGCTGAAAAGTTTTTAACGAGATAATAAAAATAAATACAAAGGCTAGCTGGGTGTAGTGGCTCACAACTGTAACCCTAGCACTTTGGGAAGCTGAGGCAGGTGGATTGCTTAAGGCAAGGAGTTAGAGACCAGTCTAGGCAACATGGCAAGATTCCATCTCTACAAAATATCAAAAAACCAAAAAATTAGCAGGGCATGGTGGCACATGTCTGTTGTCCCAGATACTTGGGAGGTAGAAGGATCACCTGAACCCAGGAGGTCGAGGCTGTGGTGAGTCGTGATCATGCCACTGCACTCCAGTCTGAGCAACAGAGTGAGACCCTGACTTAAAAAATATTGTAAGTATAACATCTTCTTTCCTCATGCCTGTGAAACATCATTCAATCTACCGGGAGACCACTGCATTCACTGTAAATTCTACAGGCTTAGAGAGCAGCTGCCTACGCCTATGACTCTGTCTCACAAAGCGCTTCCCAGGCGGCGGCTACTCACTAGTTGTGAATGAACGGCACTCTGGAGAGAGATCAGAGGCCTCCCTCACGCCTTCTCCTCTCCACTTTACTCCGGATTGTTCGAGCCGTTGTAGTATAAAAAGTGACCCTGAATGAGGAAGACGAAAGAGAAGGAAAGAAGACTGTCTTCGTGGAAATGTCTAGAAAGAAAATGCTAACGGAGAAGAAGTAATAGGAGAGGCCTCAGGACTCTGGTGGGGGTGAAGAACTTGGGGGGAAAAGAGGTGGCCAGTAGGGACAGACAGACTGTAGTGATAGACAGGATAGAAAGGCAAGAATGGACAGATGATGGATGGATGAGAGGACGGATAGACAGAGAGTAGTGACAGGTAGGGTGGGCAGGAGAGACGCATAGCGGTGACGGACAGGGTAGGCAGATGGAAAAGAAAGACGAGTGGGTGGATGGACAGACAGGAATGACAGGACGGATCGATGAGCTGGATGGCGGCGACAGGATGGACAGGCAGGAAGGAGAGAGGAACGATGAGTGGACGGGCAGACGGCAGTGGTGACGCAGTGAACAGATTGGTTAGACAGTAGGGACAGACAGGACAGACAGGAAGGATGGACGGATGGGTGGATGAATAAACAGTGATGACGGGATGGACAGATGAGACAGATAAATAGAGGGATAGCAGCGACAGGACAGGAAGGATGGATGGGTGGATGAACAGGTGGTTAGCAGTGATAGGGTGGATAGATGAGACAGACAGACAGACAGAAAGAGGAAGAGTAGTGATAGACAGGATAGATAGGAAAGACAGAAGGATGATGGACGGATGGACGGATTGCAGTCTGAAGCAAAGGCAGCTGCTTGTTCTCATGTCCAGTGAGATACAAGAGGCAGAAAACTGGAGAAAAGAGGTTTATTCTCAATTCAGAATTCAGGGAGACAGGTTTAGTATATTGACCAGGACCTGCTCAAAGCAACACAAACTCATGCCAGCATTTACAGTAAAACAGGCATTGTCTTATCTATCATTACTATTGTTTAACAGAAATTACATGTCTTGGGATATAATTTAGTATCTTTTCTAATCAGAGTTTAGACCTCAAGCAGTTGCTGACACAAGCCAGTGTTCAGCTTGCATCAATCCTGTCATTCTCTCAAGTTACAATGGCTTTGAACAATCTGGGACCGCATACTTTCCAGTTGGCTACAGTTCTTCACTTACACCAAGGGCTTTGGTTCACAAGAGTTAACATTACACATACATTTGACTCAAAGGCTTAGAAGAAAACTATTATTATTAAGGACTAAGAGAACAGACACATTCTTGGGGTTTTAGGGAGTTTCAACAAAGCCCATTTCTTATCTAGGTCCAGCAGAGACTTCTCCAGGGACATGCAGTTTTTCTTGTGTCTCCTGTTTATCAGGGAGTTCAATGAAGATGGTTGTGTTCCCTTCGGTACCAGCAACAGTTACTAGATTTCAAGGGCAATGAAGGGGGAGAAGTAAAAACGTGCATTTTTAAATTTAAGCAGTTTCTACATTTAGCCTAACTCAATGAAAGTCTCTGAACTTAACCTTTAAAATCTAAAGTAATCAAAATAGCTCTGAAATTAGAAATTCCCATTACAGACGGATAGATGGACGGATGGACAGTAGTAATAAACAGGATGGATGGATGGATGTGTGGACAGACAGACAGATGGAAGAATGGATGGATGATGGATAGAAGGATGGACGATGAACAAATTGTAGCAACAGGGCCAGGGTGCCGGGAGGCCTGCGAAAAGCCAAGCGGCCATTTCTTCATGCTCAACGTCTAGCTCAACAGTCCCAACTAATGTTTTCAAGGACCTGCTTAAACAATGAACATATCAACTATACAATTTTAAAATCAGTAGTATATTTTGTATTGTCCTCAACTAAGCAAAAGGATTTATTTACTGCTATGAATAACAAGAAAAAAAAGAGAACTGGGCATCTCCCTTGGGTTCTCTCACACTGTGGGAACTTTCTTTTCTGTTCTCTCAATAAATCCTGCTTTCTAAAACAAACAAACAAACAAGCAAACAACAACAAAACCCAGAGCTACATAAACCCTGAACCTTCACATGTAACCAGTCACACAAGCTGGTTCTTACAACTTAACAATAAAAAGACAACTCAAGTTAAAAACGAGTAAAAGATTTTTTTTTTAAAAGAAGGCAGGACTTACTGAGAGAACAGAAAAGCTCCCACAGCAGGAGGGGACCCAAATGGGCAAAAGATTTCAATAGACACTTCTTCAAAGAAGATAAACAAATGGCCAACAAGCACATTGAAAAATGCTTAGGATCATAGTAATTAGAGAAATGCAAAATCAAAACTGCAAGATACCACTCCACATCTCAAGCTTAGGACAGCAATTATCAAATTAAAAACAGAAAAGGAAAACCCAGAAAACAAGCACAGGCAAAAATCTGGAGAAAAGGGAACCCCTGTGCATTGCTGGTGGCAACGTAAAACGGTGCACCCACTGTGGAAATGAGGATTCCTCAAAAATATAAAAATGGAACCACAATAGGACTCAGCAATTTCATTTCTGGGTATATACCCCAAAGAAGGAGAAGCAGGGACTCAAACGGATATTGGTGCACCCACTTTAATCGCAGTACTACTCACAATAGTCAAAGGTGAAAGCAACTCAAATGTTCACCTACAGATGAACGGATAAACAGAGTGTGGGATACACAGTCTGACAATTAAGTTCGCGAGCCTGCCACTGTGCACTTACACTGGCAGCACTGTACAAACAAGTAGGCGAGGTTTCATAAACTTGGTATATCAGCGTCTCACAGCTGTGCTCATGTCGATGTGTGGTGGCTTTTTACTGAGCGGTGCTCGTTATTGTTGTTGCATGTTTTTGTGTGCCATCGCCAGAATATCGGAGCTTGAATTAGAGCAACAACATTACATTTCTTGTTAAACTTGGCAAGAGTGGAAAGTGAGATCAGGGACATATGAGTCCAATTTATGGGGATAATGTCATGAAGAAAACGGCAGTGTACAATGGAGTCAATGTTTTCCTGAGGGGAAAGAGAATGTCACTAAGGAGGAGAGGTCAAGAGGGCCAGTGATGAATAAACTGACAAAACATTGCAAAAATTCGCTGAGTTTTAGGTTCAAATTGTCAGCTGTGAGAAGCAGAGCAGACCGAATAAACATCGACAGAGAAACAGTCGGGAAAATCTGAATGGAAATCTCGGCCTGAGAAAGGCGTGAGCAAAAACGGTCCAAAGGAGCTCTTGCATCACGACAAGGCGCCACCCACACAGCGCTGTCCGGGAGGGAGTCTTCCTTCAGTAAACAGGTAACTGCACTGGAAAACCCTCCCCACTCACCCGATCTGGCCCCCAGTGGCGTTTTTCTTTACCCAGAGATAAAGGAAATATTGAAAGGAAGACATTTTGAGGACATTCAGGACAGCAAGAGTAATATGACAACTCTGATGACCATTCCAGAAAAAGAGTTCCAAAACTGCTGACGGGTAAACTAGGTGCTGGCATCAGTGCATAGCTTCCCAAAGGGAGCACTGCAAAGGTGACCGTAATAATATTCAGCAATGAGGTACGTAGTACTTTTTATAACAAACCTCATATACATACAAGGAAACATTCAGTTTTAAAAAGAAAATTCTGACACATGCTACAACCTTGTGAAACAGTCAGTTACAAAAGGACAACTATTGCATGCTCCCTAGAAAGTAGAATGATGGTCGTTAGGTGCTAGGGGAGGGGAGAATGGTGAATTGTTTATTAAGTACAGAGTTTCGGGCAGGAAAGATATGAAAGTTCTGGAGACAGACTATGACGATGGTTGCACAACAATGTGAATGTATTCATCTACCACAGAAGCATATACTTAAAAATGGCTAAAATAGTAAATCTTATGTTATGTATATTTTACACACACACACACACACACACACACACACACACACACACACACAAGCCTACAATGAGATACTGCTTCATACTATGATGGCTAGAACCAAAAAGTCAGACAATAAGCTTTTGCATGATGTCAAGAAATTGGCACCCTCAAACACTGCTGTGGAAGTGTAAAGTAGTACAGTTGCTTTGTAAAACAGTTCCTCAAGTTAAAAACAGAATTACCAAAGGACTTGGAAATTCTACTCCTAGATACACATCCAGCAGAACTGAAAGTATGTCCACACAAAAACTTGTACATGAATGGTCATAGTAGCATTATGTATAATAGTCAAAAAGCAGAAATAGCCCAAATGTATATCAACTGATAAAGAAGTAACAAATGGTGGCATATCCAAACAAAGGAATATTATTAAGGTATAAACATTTTTAGGAATAAAGTAGATATATGCTACAAAATGGATAAATTTTGAAAACACTACACTAAGTGAAATAAGCCAGTCACAAAGAACCGCAAAGTCTAGGATTCCATTTATACAAAATGTCCAGAAATGGCAAATCCACAGAGACAGAAAGTAGATTTATGGTTATCAGGGGCTTGAAGAAAGGGGGAATAGGGAGTAACGGCTAATGGGTACAGCGTTTTGTTCTAAGATGATGAAAATATTCTAGAATTAGATAATGGTAATGATTGTACAACTTTGTGGATATGTTAAAAACCAATGAACTGCACACATTAAAAGGGTGGATTTTATGGGTACATAAAAGGGTAATTTAAAAATTACATCTCAATTTCTAAAATTATGAGATTTCTTATAGATTCAGATCTTTTAAATTTCTTTTAGGTAATTTAAAATGTTTCTATCAAATCATAATAATAGATACATTCTGATGGTGATTAGTTCTCATCTTATAAAATATATAATTTTTAATTTTATTTTGAAAATTTTTATTTATTTTACTACAGAGATGGGGGGTACAAGTGTGGGTTAACTACACAAGTACGCTACAAGCAGGTGAAGTCTGGGCCTCCAACTGGCCCTCTGGACCCCTGGTTTAGGACCAGGTACCCTTTGTGTGGTTACATGCCCCCCGCTTCCTTCCCTGGCAGTTAAAATGTATAATTTTTTGTTAACAAAATATTAGATTGAAAAATTCTAGAAGCCAAATAAAAAATACAAGTTTTCAAAATCCTCTTAAAACATGTTCCAGCAAAGGTGTTTTACGACTGCTGTTGTAGACGTGGAGATATATGGCACTTCTATACCATTTTGGGCCTATGGTGTGACAGTGACACACAGCAACAGAAGCAGTTCGACTGCACAACTTGTATCCTCCTGGTCAGCCAAGTACTGGACCAACCCTTTTACCCCACACTACAGGGAACACAGGTGAAGCTCTCTCATGGGCTCTCTCAAAGCATCCTCTGTCTCAGTGAGTGTAAGGGAAAGTTACCCACACTCTTCTCCCTAAATCAACAGCTTCACCAAATGCTGGGGTGGAGTGAGAGACACTTTCTATTCTTCTTGTTAGAGGACTACAGTAAGTGTCCTAACATGACTGGCTTGTCAGCAAATGCCACTAGAAGAGTTCTACTTTAATAATGTTCTTAGTTTTAATGCACCTAAACGTGAGAACAATCAATTCAAATATCAAGTACTCCCACCATCCAGAACATTATATTTATATGTACTCATTTGATTTTTATATTTGAAGATTCTTCTATATTTTCACATCTAGCCTAAATGTTGTAGCTTTAAAGTCGTGTTTAGATAAAGATTTTAAGTACTCACCAAAGGGTTCATAAGGTTCTTCATCTTTCTCATATCCACTCAGCCTGCCAATGCTTGAGACATCAGAATTATCAGAAAAATCAAAGACATCAGTAGGCTTGTGCTTTGGACCAGCTTTCTAAAAGTGAAAAAAGTCAAATCATTGAACTGGCTTTCACAAAGAGCATTACAAAGCTGATTTATTTAGCAAGAATATTCTTGCTATGGCTGTTGCGTAAAGAAGTAATCCTTGTGCATGAGGTTACAGATACATTAACTACCCCGAGTGGGTCATTAGACAACATAGATACGTATCTAAACATCATATTGCACCCCCTAAATATATACAATTACAATGTGTCAGTTTAAAAAATTATTTTATTTATTTTATTTTATTTGAGTTGAGTTGAGTTGAGTTGGAGTCTCACTCTGTCACCCAGACTGGAGGGCAGTGGCCGCTCCCGGCCACCACAGCCTCGACCTGCTGGGATCCGGAGATCCTTCCGCCTCAGCCTTCCGAGGAGCTGGAACTACAGGCGTGTGCTATCACACCCGGCTAATTTTGTTTTTTTTATTTATTATAGAGATGAGGTCTCATCAAGTTGCCCAGGCAGGTCACAAATCTTTCTTTATTTTAAAAAGCAGCAATCCCTAAACACCTTTATGGGGACACAGATACTTTGATAATCGAAGGCTTGGGTTGGCAAACATTTCTATACAGGACCAGAGAGTAAATATTTTAGGTTTTGCAGGCCATAAGGTTTCTGTTGCAACTACGAACTCAGTCACTGTGGAGTCAAAACAGACAGTGACAATGCAGAAAACAGTATGGCTATATCCCAATAAAACTCCACTTCTGGACACTGACATCAGAATTTCATACCATTTTCACATCAAGAGATACTCTTTATTTCAACCATGTAAAAACCACTCTGTGCTCACAGGGTTGCACAAAAACAGGTGGCAGGCTCGATGTGGCGCACAGGCCACGGTTCACCTAGACCCCAACCTAGAGAACGCGACTGGCCCTCTCCCCAGAAATATCCCCATAAACATTTTTGAGGGCACACAGGGGTAAAAGCTCTTGACGAAAGGAGAGATACCAGGTTTACAGCTCAATATACTGATAAGCCCATGAAGTCTGCATAAAATAAGAAGAACGTCCATAGTAGTTCCGGGAAATGTGGAAAGGTGCTATTAACAGATATGAAAATAAGAAAATTCTAGGCCAGGTGTGGTGGTTCACATCAGTAATCCCAGCACTTTGGGAGGCCGAGGTGGCTGGATTGCTTGAGTCCAGGATTTTGAGACCAGCCTGGGCAACATAGCTAGACTTCATCTCCAAAAATTTTTTAAAAAAATTAGCCAGACATGGTGGAGTGCACCTGTAGTCCCAGTTACTTGGGAAGCTGAGACTGAAGGATTACCTGAGCCTAAGAGGTGGAGACTGCAGTGAGCCGTGATCATGCCACTGCACTCCAGCCTGGGTGATAGAGTGAGACCCCTGACTCCAAAAAAAAAGAAAAGAAAATTCTGGAAGAGATAAAGGAGACGAAATAAAACTGGCATACAAAACAAAAACTCTACCAGCATGTGTAAGGCAGCTGCCCTGCAGAGGGAAGAGGACAGGAAAGTTGGAGAAATCCCTCCCAGGCCTTCTGGACTTCAGCTAAGGAAGGCTGGGAATAGAGGTGCAGAGCTTAGAAAAATCCTGCTCAGGCACACTGGACTTCCAACTGCCAAGGGCAGGGACAGGAAGCCGAGAGAAATCCAGCGAGCTGAGTCTGGGATGGGGGTTGAGGGCTGAGCAACTCCTGCAGCAGTAGCTGAAGTTTCCTGGAGGAGAAAAGAGCCATCGTCTGACAGCTGGCAGGGGACACAGGGCAGAGGGAGAGCACTTAGGACAGAGAAAGCTGGGGCAGAACAGAGAGAGCAGAGAGAACTTTTTGCAGGTCCTGATACCACCACACCGTTAATGTGAGGTTCCAGTGCCAACCAGATAAGCCCCTGGAAAATAATTCAGAATTAGCTAGCAAGAGTGTTAAAGAAGTGTCCCTGTCTTTAACATACATTTGTTCTAAGACTCTATCCTAAAAACAAGTAAAACTGTTATATAAACTAAGTTGTTGAAAGCCATAATGTGGAGAAATGGCTTTAAGTGAAAAAAGCAAAATACAGAAAGGTATACAATTTTTACATGATATCAATTATCTAAACGAAAACAAGACCAATCTAGGCTCAGAAAAAAGAAAGAAGGTTCTAAAATGTTAACAAATGTCATTTTTTCCATTACACTGGAAAAAGTGTGAGGAAAACGAACACGCCTTTTCACTATAATAAACACTGAGCTTACCAAGTAATGTTCTACAAAACTCTGAGGTTCCCCCAAAATGTTATTTTGTATTGTCAACTAGAATAAAATTGCATTAAAATGTAAAAAGGTAACTTACATCTTTCATGGAATGCATTCTGCCTAATATGTTCTTTGAATATCTTGTGCTATTAAACAAAAAGAAAAAAAAAGAGACTTAGGAAATAGTTAAAATAATTGAGAAAAACAGCATAACTTATGATCCTTTCAAAGCATTTTTTCCTAAATAGTTACACTAATAGTGTGTCTCCAAAGCAATTCTAGTTATGGCAAAATGCTTTTAGAGAGTAGAGCTCATTAGCCGGGCATGGTGGCGCGTGCCTGTAGTTCGTTACTTGGAAGGGTGAAGTGGAAGGATTGCCTGAGTCCAGCAGGTTGAGGCTGCGGTGGCCAGGAGCGTACCACTGTCCACCAGTGTGGGTGACAGTGAGACTCCAATGCAAAAAAAAAAAAGAACTCATATTTCATAAATTTAATGATATGTTTTATAAGTCAAATCACATCACCAGTGTGATTTACATATTTCTCTCCCTCAGAGACATGGAAAGCTTTTAATCCTGTTGCTATCCTTTTCTCCGAGGTCCTAATCAATGATTCATTTTCTCTGCAGAACTGAGAAGAGGAGGCACACTACTATTAAGTACCCGACACCTATTCCAGTCTGTGTCTGGCTATTTCCTCATTTTTTTTTTTTTTTTTGAGTCAGAGGTCTCACTCTGACACCCAGGATGGAGCACAGTGGCACGGATCATGGCAGCCTTGACTCCCTGGGCTCAAGCGACCCTCCAGCCTCAGCCTCCCAAGTAGCTTGGATTATAGGTGCATGCCACCACACCCGGCTAATTTTTTTTGTAGAGGGGTGGTCTCGCTATGTTGCCCAGGTTGGTCTCAAACTTCTGGCCTCAAGCAATACTCCTGACTCAGCCTCTCAAAATACTGGGATTACAGGCGTAAACCAACACCACGGTCTCTCATTTAATTCTAATGGTCCCATAAGGTAGAAGTGAATCCCACGTTACACATATATGCTTGCCCAAAGCAACTAAACATCAAAAAGGAGAGAAGCCTGCACTACAATTCATATTAGTTCAAATCCCAGCCTACCATCTTCGCATCCCTTCACACTCCAATAGGCCACAGGGTAAAATGATAAAATTGCATATTTTCAACAGGCTTAAAGTAAACAGATATAACAATAGTGACTAAAATAAAAGCTGGAAATAATAGTGACAAGGAAAAAAATATACTATAGACTATACTGTATTATTAATAGTATTATCAGTAGTGAGTATATAATTGTATATCCTCCATTGTACAAAGGTATGAGGGATATCTCGGGATAATGTTGTATACAGTTCCTGACTTTTATACATACCATGAATATTACAGCAATATTTTTCATTTACTCATTTGCAGATAGCAAAATTGGTCAAGTGTATCTGAAACCAGTATTTGAGTGACTTTTTGATAACATTTCAAGCTTACAGAAAAGTTGCAAAAATATTACAAGGCCCTTCTGTATATCCTTTATCCAGGTTTGCCAATTATTTACATTTTGTCTCACTTGCTTTTTCTGTGTGTGTAAGTATATGCAGATACTGTGCACCCCTGCCAAGTACTTCCATATATCTTTACCGAGAAAGAAGACATTATACTGCACAGTCATGGTACAATTTATAAAAATCAGGAAATTTGCTGGGCACAGTGGTTTACGCCTGTAATCCCAGCACTTTGGGAGGCTGAGGCAGGTGGACTGCTTAAGCTCAAGAGTTCGAGACCAGCCTAGGTAACATAGAAAGCCCTCATCTCAACCAAAAAAAAAAAATGTGCTGAGTATAGTGGATTAAGAAGTTTAGCAAGTTTGGAGTCATGGCTACTTGGGAGACTGAGGCAGAAGGATGGCCTGAGCCTAGGAGTTCAAGTCTGCAGTGAGCCGCACTGTGCTACTACACTCCACTCTGGGTGACAGAGTGAGACCCTGACTCAAAAATAAATCAATTTAATTTAATAAGTGAAAATAAAAGCCAAGAAATGTAACACCAATGTAATTATCTAATCTGCAGTTCATACCCAAGCTTTATCAGCTTCCCTATAGCATCCTTTAAGATTTAAACCCCATCATTCTTAAAAAAGTAAATGCAGGAGAATATGAAATGTAAGACTACATTGGATATAGTATTTTCATAAACTTTTTGATCTGAGTGTACTCATGTGGGTACTAATTGTGATGCAAAATATCATTACTGTGAATCACAATGAAAAAAAGCTGGAAAACTGGAGCAGTGGTTCTCAGAGGTCAGCAGCATTGAATCATCAGGAGGTCTTGTTAAAACACGTTGTTCTGGGTGCCACCGCCACAGTGTCTGAGACTTGGCACTTCTGACGAGTTCCCAGGCCTTATCTGATTCTCACAACCTAAGCAAGAAGGCAGAGCAAGTATTTGCCTTATGGCAGCTTTATAGATTAGGATTCCGGGGCTCAGAAATGTGAAGTGACTTATCAACTGTCACAGGGCCAAGTGACAGAAACGGGGCTAGAAACCAGATCGCATAGACTTCCTAATCTGAACTCGTTCAGCAATCTTGTCTGCGCTCAAGAAAAAGATTAAGGTTCCTCCCTCCTTTAGCCTGGAATCAAGGTGCGGCTTCCAAAAGAAAGAAACCTCTGTGACAACCCCTAAGTAAATTGCAAGTTATGTTGTGTGTGCATCAGTGTGTGTGTGGGAGGGGAGGGGGTGGAGTCTCAAACCCCAAAATATTCAACTGGGGGAAAAAAAAAAAAGACAACAAAGCCACTAGCCTAGCAGATAAACTCGAACTCTTTCGGCGGGCATCCAAGTCCGCTGCATCTCTGTCTCACCCTCTCCTCCGACGGTCGCAGGGGCCCAGGCTGGGCTTGCCCCACCTCCCCACCGTCCAGCCCCAGCATCCCCCCGACTCTGAGTCGACAAGCGCCCCCCCTTCTCGGGGCGGCTCCCACAGCGCAGGAGGAACCCCCGTCCTCGTCTTCACAAGTCCTCGGGGTGGTCTCGCGGGCGGTCTGGGCACCGTCTGCGGCCAGCCCGGGCCCCGCTAGCCAGGCCCGGCCGCACCCTGCGAGGGCATCCGTCGACGAGCCCCTAAGGACCAGCGTCCTGGCGTGCGCTTTGCCACCCTGTCCCTAAAGGGCACACGCTCTTTTCGGCTAAAGCGAACCGCCCGCCTCGCCTGGAGCACCGGGTAAGAACGAGCCACAGCCGGGGCCGGGCCAGAGGCTCGTGGCCACGCGCGGCCCGCAGCCTGGGCCATAAAGACAGCCGCGTCTCCCGAGGGCGACACCGACGTCCCACGACGTCCGGGCCTTCGACGAGGACCGCCGAGTACTGTGTCTTCCAGCGAGTGCCTGAGGCTGGAGACGCCCTCGCTCCGCGAGG